>NW_019154088.1:52404538-52566721 GCF_002288905.1 Enhydra lutris kenyoni
TGGAGAAGTGTCTGTTCATGTCTTCTGCCCATTTTTTTTATATGATTGTCTGTTTTGTGTGTGTTGAGTTTGAGGAGTTCTTTATAGATCCTGGATCTCAACCTTTTGTCTGTACTGTCATCACCAAGACAGCATGGTACTGGCATAAAAACAGACACATAGACCAGTGGAACAGAGCAGAGAGCCCAGATATGGACCCTCAACTCTATGGGCAACTAATCTTCAACAAAACAGGAAAAAATATACAGTGGAAAAAAGACAGTCTCTTCAATAAATGGTGCTGGGAAAACTGGACAGCTATATGTAGAAGAAACTCGACCATTCTCTTATGCTGTACACAAAGATAATCTCAAAATGGATAAAAGACCTCAACGTGAGACAGGAATCCATCAGAATCCTAGAGGAGAACATAGGCAGTAACCTCTTCGATATCAGCCACAGCAATTTCTTTCAAGATATGTCTCCAAAGGCAAAGGAAACAAAAGCGAAAATGAACTTTTGGGACTTCATCAAGATCAAAAGCTTCTGCACAGCAAAGGAAACAGTCAACAAAACAAAGAGGCAACCCACGGAATGGGAGAAGATATTTGCAAATGACAGTACAGACAAAAGGTTGATATCCAGGATCTATTTTTATTTTTGAAGATGGTCATCTTTGTGCTAGTTTTTGAAATCTTGTCACAGGAAATATTATTTATTGATGTTTGAAGAGTTTTGATTCCTTTTAGTTGAATGATGATGGTGATGATGATAGTAATAATAATAATAATAATGGCAGCTATGATTTAATGGGCACCTGATATGTGCCCTTTTCATACCTAATCTATAATCTTTATAACAATGTTCCATGGTTAAGTAACTTTTTTCATTTTATAGCTGAATCAAATTGAGAATTACAGGAGTCTTAATGTCTCACTCAAAGTCACCTTGATGGTAAGGAGGGGAGTCAGTAAGCCAGTCCCCATCTAACTCCAAAGGCTATGTTCTTTCCAGTGCAACTTTCACAGATTTGGCATATGTGACTTTAAGATACAGGATTTTGCTAATTCTCATGGCAATGAAATTTTATGATTGGTAAAATGATCGAAGTGAAACTAATTTTGTGTTATGGCAGATAATCCATTCTCCCTCAGCTGCATGCCTTGCGTGGGAAAGTCTTTTCCCTCCCTGTGACAAGGAAACTCATGGGTCACAAAACTTCAGTTAAGGTCCCCTGACAATTTGTCTCCAGCTATAAATAACATCACACTTCTAGTTTGGATGTACTACATGTAGTTTAGTTATACTCTATTGTTCTCCCTTTCTTTTGCTCCAGATAGTTTATCCCAGCGTCTCTTGAGTGTTATTGTTATATTGGATTATATATTGATACAGTGATCTAATGTTCCCATTTTTATTGGCTCATAAAGCTTCATAAAAAGTAGATGGTATATATTTGCTTTTGATGTTAAGGCCTAGGACCCTGCCAATGGATGTTTTACAGTGTCTGCTGTATTTATCAAGTAAACAGTGTTACCAAGAATCACGCACTTGCTCTTTATGCTGCGTATTCAAACTCCAAGAGATGCTATAACTACACACCCTGTAAGTTTTGCATTGTCCTGGAACTCTGGGTTAGGTAGTAGAGATGGTCCATTAAGTCACTTAGATACAATGCATCAATTTTATTTCTCTGGTGATAATCAAGAGATGGTCCATTTATCATGAAGCATACATTTTGATGTGATTATCTGAATGTGTTCTGCCCTATTTAAAAACAGTGTTTTAGATGATAACAAAGGGAAAGGAAACAAGCATTTGTTGAGTATGTACTACATAGTGTTGCTTTAATGTATTATCTTCAGTAATCTCAATAAGTCTGAAATGTAGATATATTTTTACATATTACTTCACAGATATGTCATTTGTACAACAGAGATTAAGTAATTTTATACAAGGTCATATAAAGTTAGAATTGGGGAACTGACATACAGTTTAAATTGTAAGACTCCAAATTCCATAAACATTCTGGTAGGGAAATTATCTGCTTTACCATTTTTTCCCCATGCTGATTGTCACTAATCAGATATCTCCAGAAAAATTCTGCCTTTTCCATTATTTTAGATCTGATTAGTAGTTTTATTTCTACTCAGTAAATATAATAACCAGCAAAAAGCAGGGTAATGTAATGATTAATAGCACAGACTTTAGAGTCAGACTATCTGGGTTCAGACTCTGGTTCTGCTATTTATTAACTGTATAATTTTGAGCAAATTACTTTCCCTGTGCCTCAGTTTTCTCCTTCAATAATAATAATACATACCTCAGAGGCTTGTTATGAGTACTAAATGAGTTAATCTTTTGAAAGATCTTAGAAAAGTGCATAGTACATTATAAGTACTACACACATATGCTTGCCAAATAAGTAACATTTATTTGTCATTTATTAAGTATTTGATACTTTGCTAAGCACTCTGGATATAATACCAAATATATGGAAGGTACGATTATTGTCTCCATTTTATGAGTGAGGATGCCAGGGCTTAGAACGGATAACAGCTTGTCCAAGACCATATCAATAGTAAGTTCATTGTGGAAAACTAAACAGAATATAGGAGAAGAGAATAAAACTCATCCATAATTCTTTCACATAGGGAGTATTTTGGTTACATTGGGAGTATTTTCATTTGGAGTATTTTCCTTATTCTACCTTTCACCGTAGATTATTGAAGTCGTATTGAACATACAATATTCCATTTTTGTTTTTGTTCCTTGACATTATATTAAACATTTTCATCTTAACATATCATTGATGGTTTTTCATTGTTGTTGTTAACATTGTTAGTGGTTGTACAATATTCCATCATTTAGATATGATATTTTATTTAATCCCTCTTTAGGTGATAGATATAAAGTTATTTCAGGCTTTCATGCTAATACATAATATTACAATGAATATCTTTGCATTTGGATTTTTTCATAGGATATATTTCTGGGCTTGGAATTACTGTATCAAATGATCAGATATTTTTAATGTCTCTTAAATGTACAAATAAGCTAATATTTTTAATATTAATAAGTGCTTATTAAATTTAATTTAATAAGTGCTTATTAAACACTATAAGCAAAAATACAGATAAAATATAAAAAGAGAACAGTCAAGTTACTCAGATACAGTTTTTTTAAATGAGATTTTTTATTTTGAGATAATTATAGATTAGCACATATTAAGAAATACTGTAGAGGGATCCTGTGTAAGCTTTACTCTACTTCTCCTATGGTAACATCTTACAACCTGTACTATGTTGTTACAACCAGGATGTCTCATTGATACAGTCAAGGTGAAGAACATTACTATCACTACAGCAATCCCTCCTATTGTCCTTTCATAGTCATAATACCTCCCCCCAACTCCCATCCCTGACTTTTGGCAATTACTAACCTGCTCTCCAAGTCTATAGTTTTATTATTTCAAGAATGTTGTATAAATAAAATCATAAAAGGTTTGACTTTTTCACACTGGCTTATTCCACTCAGTATAATTCCCTGGAGATTCATTGAAAGCCGTGTGTGCCAGTAGTTCATTCTTTTATTTCAGGCATAGATGTACCGCAGTTTAACCATTCACCCATTGAAAGGCATCTGGATTGTTCCCAGTTTGGGGCTATTACAAATAAAGCTATTATAAAATTTGTGTATAGCTTTTGATGTAAACATAAGTTATAAGCTTTCATTCTCTGGGGAAAATACCTAAGTGTGCAGTTGCTGGGTTGTATATGGTAGTTGCATATTAAGTTTTGTATAAAACTGCCTGTTTTCAATGTGGCTGTTTTATTTTTCACTCTCAGAAGCAATGTGTGGATGATCTAGGTTTTCACATCCTCACCAACATTTGGTACTGTTACAGTTTTTCATTTTAGCCATTCTGAAAGGTGTGTAGTGATACCTCATTGTGGTTTTAATTTGCATTGCCCTAATGACTAATGTTGTTGAACGTCTTTTCATGTCCTTATGTACCATCTCATACATCCTCTTTGAAGACAGGTTTTTTGTGTCTTTTGCTGATTTCCTAATTAGATTGTTTTTTAATGTTGAGTTTTTATATATTCTAGATTCTGATCCTTGTTGGTTATGTGCTTTGCGTCTTTTCTCTTGGTCTATAGCTTGTCTTTTCATCTTCTTAAGAGGGTCTTTTATAGAGCAAATTATTTATTTATTTTTTTAATTTTAACTCTGATCTTTAAGATTTATTAATTTTTTTTAGAGAGTGAACACATGTGCACGAGTGGGGGGTAGGGGCAGAGGGTGAGAATTTTTCAAGCAGACTCCCTGCTGACTAGGGAGCCTGATGTAGAGCTCAATCCCATGTCTCATGAGATCATGACCTGAGCCAAAACCAAGAGTTAGACACGTAAACCTACTGAGGCACCTAGGCACCCAGACCAAAATTTTTATTTTTGGTGAGATCATATTTATCAGTTTTTTCTTCTATGGATTATGTTTTTGTTGTCAAGTATAAGAATCATTTGCTTGGCCCTAGATCCCAAAGTTTTTCTCCTATTATTTTCTAAAAGTTTTGTAGTTTCCCCTGCCTCCCTGAGCTACCCCCTACCCCTACTCCCTGCCCAAGCCCTATGGTCTTTTGATAATGACTGGAAACCTACTGGACAAATTCTAAAAGAACTATGATATTTCATTTTATATTTTATATTTAAGTCTGTGATTCATTTTGAGTTAATTTTTGTATAAGATAAAAGATGTAAATGAAGGTGTTTTTTTCTTTGTTCTGTTTTGTTTTTTGACTGTGACTCCCATTTAATTCTTTTTTTTTTACTTTTAAAGATTTTATTTATTTATTTGACTGACAGAGATCACAAGTAAGCAGAGAGGCAGGCAGAGAGAGGAAGGGAAGCAGGCTCCCGGCTGAGTAGAGAGCCTGACATGGGGCTTGATCCCAGGACCCCAGGATCATGACCTGAGCTTTGGGCAGAGGTTTTAACCCACTGAGCCACCCAGGCTCCCCTCCCATTCAGTTCTTTTTCAAAATTGTTTTAGCTATTCAAGTTTCTTTGCCTTTTCATATAAATTTTGGAATAATGTTGTCTGTATCTACAATGTATCTTGTTGAAGAGTTTTGATATGGATTGCATAAAACTGTATGTCAATTTTGTGGACAATTAATATCTTTCTTATTTGGAGTCTTTCTTTTTAAAAAAATTTTAATTCCCATATAGTTCACATACAATGTTATATTAGTTTCAGGTATACAATATAGTGATTCAACAATTCTGCACATTACTCATTGTTCATCATAAGTGTACTCTTTTTTTTAAGTTAACATATAATGTATTATTTGTCCTAGCGGTACAGGTCTGTGAATCATCAGTCTTATACATTTCACAGCACTCACCACAGCACATACCCTCCCCAGTGTTCATAACCCAGCCACCCTATTCCTACCTCCCCACCCCCCAGCAATCTTCAGTTTGTTTGGTGAGATTAAGAGTCTCATGGTTTGTCTCCCTCCCTATACCATCTTTTTTCATTTTTTTTCTTTCCCTACTCCCCACACTCCCCACCTTGCCTCTCAAATTCCTCATATCAGAGAGATCATATGAAAATCGTCTTTCTCTGATTGACTTATTTCGCTCAGCACAATACCCTCTAGTTCCATCCACATTGCTGCAAATGCTAAAATTTCATTTTGATGGCTGCATAGTATTCCATTGTGTGTGTGTGTGTGTGTGTGTGTGTGTGTGTGTGTGTGTGTGTATACACACCACTTCTTCTTTATCCATCCATCTGCTGATAGACAGTTATGTTCTTTCCATAGTTTGGCTATAGTGGACATTGCTGCTATAAACATGCAGGTGCACTTGCCTCTTCAGATCACTACATTTTATCTTTAGGGTAAATACCCAGTAGTGTGAATGCTGGGTTGTGGGGTAGCTCTATTTTCAACTTTTTGAGGGACCTCCATGCTGTTTTCCAGAGTGGCTGCACCAGCCTGCATTCCCAGCAACAGTGTAGGAGGGTTCCCCTTTCTCTGCATCCTTGCCAACATCTGTCATTTCCCGACTTGTTAATTTTAGCCATTCTGACTGGAGTAAGGTGGTATCTCATTGTGGTTTTGATTTGTATTTCCCTGATGCCGAGTGATGTGAAGCATTTTTTCATGTGTTTGTTGGCCATCTGGATGTCTTCTTTGCAGAAATGTCCTCTGTGCATTTCTTGATTGGATTACTTATTCTTTGGGTATTGAGTTTGGTAAGTTCTTTATAGATTTTGGATATTAGCCCTTTATCTGATATGTCATTTGTGAATATCTTCTCCCATTCTGTCAGTTGTCTTTTGGTTTTGTTGACTGTTTCCTTTGCGGTGCAAAAGCTTTTGATCTTGATGAAGTCCCAATAGTTCATTTTTTGCCCTTGCTTCCCTTGCCTTTGGCGATGTTTCTAGGAAGAAGTTGCTGCGGCTCAGGTCGAAGAGGTTGCTGCCTGTATTCTCCTCAAGGATTTTGATGGATTCCTGTCTCACATTGAGGTCTTTCATCCATTTGAGTCTATTTTTGTGTGTGGTGTAAGGAAATGGCCCAGTTTCATTCTTCTGCATGTGGCTGTCCAGTTTTCCCAACACCATTTGTTGAAGAGGCTGTCTTTTTTCCATTGGACATTCTTTCCTGCTTTGTAGATCAGTTGACCATAGAGTTGAGGGTCCATTTCTGGGCTCTCTATTCTGTTACATTGGTCTGTGTGTCTGTTTTTATGCCAGTACCATACTGTCTTGATGATGACAGCTTTGTAATAGAGCTTGAAGTCTGGAATTGTGATGTCACCAACTTTGGCTTTGTTTCTCAACATTCCTCTGGCTATTTGGGGGCTTTTCTGGTTTCATATAAATTTTAGGATTATTTGTTCTATTTCTTTGAAAAAAAAAATGATGGTATTATGATAGGGATTGTCTTAAACATGTAGATTGCTTTAGGTAGCATAGAGATTTTCACCATATTTGTTCTTCCAATCCATGAGCATGAACCATTTTTCCATTTCTTTGCATCTTCCTCAGTTTCTTTCATGAGTACTTTATAGTTTTCTGAGTGCAGATTCTTTGCCTCTTTTGCTAGGTTTATTCCTAGGTATCCTATGGTTTTGGGTGCAATTGTAAATGGGATCAACTCCTTAATTTCTCTTCCTTCCATTTTGTAGTTGGTGTATAAAAATGCAACTGATTTCTGTGCATTGATTTTATATCCAGACACTTTACTGAATTCCTGTATGAGTTCTAGCAGTTTTGGAGTGGAGTCTTTTGGGTTTTCTGCATAAAGTATCATATCATTTGCCAAGAGTGATAGTTTGACTTCTTATTTGCCAATTTGGATGCCTTTAATTTCTTTTAGTTGTCTGATTGCTGACGCTAGGACTTTTCTAGTACTATGTTGAATAGCAGTGGTGATAATGGACATCCCTGCCATGTTCCTGAGCTTAGGGGAAAGCTCTCAGTTTTTCCCCATTGAGAATGATATTCACTATGGGTTTTTCCATAGATGGCTTTGATGATATGGAGGCATGTACCCTCTGTCCCTACACTTTGAAGAGTTTTCATCAAGAAAGGATGCTGTACATTGTCAAATGTTTTTTCTGTATCTATTGAGAGGATCGTATGGTTCTTGTTCTTTTATTAATGTATTGATCATACTGATTGATTTGCAGATGTTCCAACCTTGCAGCCCAGGAATAAATCCCACTTAGTCTTGGAGGATAATGCTTTTAATGTACTGTTGGATCCTCTTGGCTAGTATTTTGGTGAGAATTTTTGCATCCATGTTCATCAGGGATATTGGTCTGTAATTCTCCTTTTTGATGGGGTCTTGGTATGGTTTTGAGATCAAAGTAATGCTGGTCTCATAAAATGAGTTTGGAAGTTTTCCTTCCATTTCTATTTCTAGGAACAGTTTCATCAGAATAGGTGTTAATTCTTCTTTAAATGTTTGGTAGAATTCCCCTGGGAAGCCATCTGGCCCTGGGCTCTTGTTTTCTTGGGAGATTTTTGATGACTGCTTCAATCCCCTTACTGGTTATGGGTCTGTTCAGGTTCTCTATTTCTTCCTGGTTCAGTTTAGGTAGATTATATGTCTCTAGAAATGCCTCCATTTCTTCCAGATTATCAAATTTGCTGGTGTTTAGTTGCTCATAGTACGATCTTATAATTACTTGTATTTCTTTGGTGTTGGTTGTGATCTCTCCTCTTTCATTCATGATTTTATTAATTTGCATCCTTTCTCTTTTTTTTTTTGGATAAGTCTGGCCAGGGGGTTATCAATCTTATTAATTCTTTCAAGGAACCAGCTCCTAGTTTCATTGATCTGTTCTATTGTTCTTTTAGTTTCTATCTCATTGATTTCTCCTTTTATCTTTATTATTTCTCTTTTCCTGCTGGGGTTAGGCTTTCTTTGCTGTTCTTTCTCCAGCTCCTTTAGGTGTAGGGTTAGGTTGTGTACTTGAAATCTATCTTGTTCCTTGAGAAAGGCTTCTGTTGCTATATACTTCCCTCTCAGGACTGCTTTTGCTGTGTCCCAAAGATTTTGAACAGTTGTGTTTTCATTTTCATTTGCTTCCATGAATTTTTAAAATTTCTTCTTTAATTTTCTGGTTGACCCATTCATAATTTGTTAGGATGCTCTTTTTTTTTTTTTTTAATTTATTTATTTGACAGAGATAGATCACAAGTAGACAGAGAGGCAGGCAGAGAGAGAGGAGGGAAGCAGGCTCCCCGCTGAGCAGAGAGCCCGATGCGGGGCTCAATCCCAGGACCCCGGGATCATGACCTGAGCCGAAGGCAGAGGGTTTAACCCGCTGAGCCACCTAGGTGCCCCTAGGATGATCTTTAGCCTCCATTCATTTGAGTTCTTTGCAACTTTCCTCTTGTGATCGACTTCTAGCTTCAGAACATTGTAGTCTGAAAATATGCAGGGAATGATCCCAATCTTTTGGTGCCAGTTGAGACCTGATTTGTGGCCCAGGATGTGATCTAATCTGGAGAATGTTCCATGTGCAGTAGAGAAGAATGTGTATTCATTTGCTTTGGGATGGAATGTCCTGAATATATCTGTGATGTCCATCTGGTCCAGTGTGTCATTTAAGGCCTTTATTTCCTTGTTGATCTTTGCTTAAATGATCTATCCATTTCAGTGAGGGGGGGGGTGTTAAAGTCCCCTACTATGATTGTATTATTGTCGATGTGTTTCTTTGATTTTGTTATTAATTGGTTTATATGATTGGCTGCTCTTATGATAGGAGCATAGATATTTAAAATTGTTAGATCTTGTTGGACAGACACTTTAAGTATGTTATAGTGTCCTTCCTCATCTCTTATTATAGTCTTTGGCTTAAAATCTAATTTATTCGATATAAGGATTGCCACCCCAGCTTTCTTTTGATGTCCATTAGCATGGTAAATTGTTTTCCACCCCCTCACTTTAAATCTGGAGGTGTCTTTGAGTCTAAAATGAGTTTCTTGTAGACAGCATATCAGTGGGTCTTGTTTTTTTATCCATTCTGTTACCCTGTCTTTTGATTGGGTCATTTAGCCCATTTGCATTCAGGGTAACTATTGACAGGTATGAATTTAGTACCACTGTATTGTCTGTAAGGTGACTGTTACTGTATATTGTCTCTCTTCCTTTCTGGTCTATGTTACTTTTAGCCTACTTTTGCTTAGAGGACCCCTTTCAATATTTCCCTTAGGGCTGGTTTGGTGTTTGCAAATTATTTTAATTTTTGGTTGTCCTAGAAGTTTTTATCTCTCCTTCTATTTTCAATGACAGCCTAGCTGGGTATAGTATTCTTGGCTGCATATTTTTCTCATTTAGTGCTCTGAATATATCATGCCAGTCCTTTCTGGCTTTCCAGGTCTCTGTGGATAGGTCTGCTGCCAATCTAATATTTCTACCACTGTATGTTACAGACCTCTTGTCCCAAGCTGTTTTCAGGATTTTCTCTTTGTCACTAAGACTTGTAAGTTTTACTATTAGATGATGGGGTGCAGACCTATTTTTATTGATTTTGAGATGGGTTCACTGTGCCTCCTGGATTTTGATGCTTGTTCCCGTTGCCATATTAGGGAAATTCTCCACTATAATTTGCTCCAATATACCTTCTGCCCCCCTCTCTCGTTCTTTTTCTGGGATCCCAATTATTCTAATATTGTTTTGTCTTATGGTATCACTTATCTCCCAAATTCTCCCCTCGTGATCCAGTAGTTGTTTGTCTCTCTTTTGCTCAGCTTCTTTATTCTCCATTGTTTGGTCCTCTATATCACTAATTCTCTCTTCTGCCTCATTTATCCTAGCAGTTAGAGTCTCCATTTTTTTTTTTAAAGATTTTATTTATTTGACAGAGAGAGATCACAAGTGGGCAGAGAGGCAAGCAGAGAGAGAGAGAGGAGGAAGCAGGCTCCCTGCAGAGCAGAAAGCCCAATGTGGGACTCGATCCCAGGACCCCGAGACCACAACCCGAGCCGAAGGCAGAGGCCCAACCACTGAGCCACCCAGGTGCCCCCCAAGAATCTCCATTTTTGATTGTACCTCATTAATAGCTTTTTTGTTTTTAACTTGGTTAGTTTTTAGTTCTTTTATTTCTCCAGAAAGGGGCTTTATTTCTCTAGAAAGGGATTCTCTCATATCTTCCATGGTTTTTTCAAGTCCAGCTAGCACCTTGATAATCGTCATTCTGAACTCTAGTTCTGACATATTACTAATGTCTATATTGATTAGGTCCCTGGACATCAGTCCTGCTTCATGTTCCTTTTTTTTTTTTTTTTTTTTTTTTTTTGTGGTGGGTTTTTCTTTCTTGTCATTTTTTCCAGGTAAGAATAGATGAATGAGAGAACAAAATAGTAAAAGAGTGACCTCAGAAAAATACACATTAACCAAATTAGAAGAGGCCCCAAAACAGGGGAGGCCCAAAACCAGGGGGAGAAGATAAGGGGAAAAATAAAAAGATGAAAAAAAAAAAGTTTATATATATATTTATTTATATTTATATATATTTATATTATTTATATATATATATATAAAGTTTATATATATATTATTTTTATATATATCTATTATATATATCTATTATATTATATATATATATATATATATATATATATATATATATACATATGAGTGACTGGTGAATAGAACAGAGCCACCTGCTTGATTTTGAGTGTATTCTGGTCTCTTAGAAGAAACTACATCCCAAAATTTTAAAGAAAGAAAAACATATATATACACAAAAATAAGGGTAAACACAATGAAGGAATGGAATATGGTATAAAGATGAAAATTTAAAAGGATTCTGAAAAAGGAATTAAGATGTTGGTTAGAAAAATAAAAAAGAGAGAAAGTGATCAGGCTGGAGACTAGAACAAAGTCATGTGCTAGATTTAGGGTATAGTTTGATCTATTAGAAGAAACTGTATCCCAAAATTTTAAAGGAAAAAACCTATATGTTATAAAAAATAAGGTTAAATACAATGAAGGGATAGAATATTGCCATAAAATAATAAAGAAACTATACTTAGTCTGTAAATAAGTGTAGCTTTTAAAACCTTATCACTTTATAGTATGTAATGTTTCATCCAAATAATTTTTGTATTTTGAAAAAATGTTAAATAGTTTAATAGTGCTGTAATGTTTTCCCAGAAAAAAAGAATATTGCTATAACAATGAAAATTTAAAAACATTTTTAAAAAAGGTATTGATAAGACAGCTAAAAAAACGTTAAAATAGGAAAGAGAAAAATTTAAAAAATATAATAAGAAAAAAATAAAATTTAAAAAAGTTAACATTGAAAGACCAAAGGATCATGAGAAAAAGCCATGAATTCTGCATTGCTTTCCTCTAGCTCTGGAGTTCCACAGTTCTCATTGATTGGTGAACTTTGTCTTGGCTGGATGTTCTTGCTGATCTTCTTGGGGAGGGGTCTCTTGCAGTGATTCTCAAATGTCTTTGCCTGAGGCAGAATTGCACCACCCTTGCCAGGGACCAGGCTAAGTAATCTGATCAGGTTTGCGCTCAGTAGCTTTTGTTCCCTGAATGTTTTCTGTAGAGCTTTGGAGGATGGGAGTGAGGATGGCAGCCTCTAAGTCTCTGGCCTGCAGTAGCCAAGAGCTCAGGGCCCCACTCCTCAGTGCTCCCTCAGAGAAAAGCAGTCACTCCCTCCTGTCTCCCTGGTCCCTGGCTGCACTCTGTGCTCACCCGGCCTGTGACCATGCTTTTCTATCTCTGGCACATGACCCTGTTTGGAGTCTCCAAACCCAGCAGATTCCTGCTATGCACTCCCGCACCACTCCTCTTGGAGGAAGAAGGAGGGAGTCTCTCCAGATCTGCCACTTGTGGGTCCCTGCTCGAAGAGCAGAGGTCCGACTGTGCCTAGGATCACAGTTTAAAGGAACCCCAAGCTGAGAGTGCACTCCTTGGCTCTGTCTCTGTAGCCAGTTTCCCTGCTCTAATACCTGGGAGCTCTGCCACACTCAGACACCCCCAGTCTTTCTGTGACCCCATGGGTCCTGAGACTGTCCCTGCGAGGGCTCCACTCCACCCCTGGAGTGATGTCCCTCAGTGGAGAAGACTTCTGAAAGTTCTGATTTTGTGCTCTGCTGCTCTACTGCATACTGGGAACTGGCCCCTCCCCACATGGTCTATCTTCCCGTCACTTGGGATTCACTTCTCTGCACGTCCTACCTTCCAAAAAGTGGTTGATTTTCTGTTCCTAGAATTGCTGCTCTTCTTCTCTTCTATCTCCTGTTTGTAGGCATTCAAAATGGTTTGCTAACTATCTAGCTGAACACCTGGGACCTGATGATATTTCAGTCTCCTACTCCTCCACCCTCTTGCTTCCTCTCTCCATTAGTGTACTCTTAATCCCATTAGCATTTCTTGTAGGGTGGTTTAGTGATCATGAATTTTTTTTAACTTTCATTTGTCTGGGAAACCTTTATCTCTCCGTCTATTTTGCATGATAGCTTTGTTGGGTATTCTTGGTTTCAGGTTTTTTTCTTTCAGCATTTTGAATATATCATGCCACTCTCTTCTGACCTGCATAGTTTCTGCTGAAAAATCATCTGGTAGCCTTGTGGGATTTCCCTTGTATGTAACCGTGCTTTTTAAAATTCTCTCTTTAGGGATGCCTGGGTGGCTCAGTTGGTTAAGCAGCTGCCTTCGGCTCAGGTCATGATCCCAGCATCCTGGGATCGAGTCCCACATCCGGCTCCTTGCTCATCAGGGAGCCTGCTTCTCCCTCTGTCTCTGCCTGCCACTCTGTCTGCATGTACTCACTCTCTCTGACAAATAAATAAGTAAAAATCTTTAAAAAAAAAAATTCTCTCTTTATCACTACTTTTTGCTGTTTTAATTACTATGTGTCTTGGTGTGGACCTCTTTGGGTTGATTTTGTTAGTGTCTCTCTGTGCTTCCTGGATCCGGATTTCTGTTTCTATCCCCAGATTTGGGAAGTTTTCAGCTATTATTTCTTCCAATAAAATTTCTATCCCCCTTTTCCCTCTTTTCTCCTGGGATCCCTATAATGCAAATGTTATTATACTTGATGGTGTTACTGATTTCCTTAAGTCTATTTTCCATTTATTATTATTATTATTATTATTAATCTTTCTTGTTCATCTTGTTTTCCATTACTCTGTCCTCCAGGCCACTGATCCATTCTTCTGCTTCTTTTATCTACTTTGTATGCTATCTAGTGTATTTTTATTTTTAATTCAATTTAATTTTTTTGATAGAGAGAGAGATTGCACATGTGGATGGAGTGAGGAGCAGAAAGACTCTTAAGCAGGCTCTGCACCCAGTGCAGAGCCCAACACGGGGCTCAGTCCTTTGATCCTGAGATCATGACCTGAGCTAAAATTAAGAGTTAGACGCTTAACCAGGTGAACCACCCGGTTTCCCTAATGTATTTTTAATTTCAGTTACTGAATTCTTCATCTCTCTTTTTTTAATGTTTCATATCTCTTTGTTGAGCATCTCATTGAGGTCCTTCACTCTTTCTCAAGTCCAGTGAGTATCTTTATGATTATTACTTTAAATTCCCTATCAGGCATATTAATAATTTTTATTTCATTTAGGTCTCTTACTTTTATTTTTTTTTAAAGATTTTACTTATTTGACAGACAGAGATCTCAAGTAGGTGGAGAGGCAGGCAGAGAGAGAGAGGATGAAGCAGGCTTCCTGCTCAGCAGAGAGCCTGATGTGGGGCTCAATCTGAGGACTCTGGGACCATGACCTGAGCTGAAGACAGAGGCTTTAATCCACTGAGCCACCGAGGCACCCCTATTACTTTAATTTTTGTCCTGTTCGTTCACTTGGGACATATCCTTCTGTCTCCTTATTTTGTTTAACCCTCTATGTCTGTTTCTGTGTATTAGGAAATCCAACTACATTGCCAACTCTTAAAAGCAGTGGCTTTATGCAGAAGAGGTCCTATAGTGCCCTAGAGTGCAAAGTCCCCTGTGCACCAGAACCTGGGGTTCCAGTGGTGTCTTGTGTGTTCTGTGCACCCTTTTGTTGTGGCTGAGTTGCTTTTGCCTTTAGTCCAGTTGTCTGCAATGGCTCTCTTTGCCTGTTGTGGGCAGGGTTTGGTCCCTGTGTTGTTTGTGGTCAGTCTGGGGCTGCTCTGGGCTTGAGTTGAGTCAGGCCAGGCATTTTCCAGAGATGCAGTAGCACGGAACTGAAGGATGCTTTTCCTATGTTGTCCCTGAGAAGATTTGTTGGTGAGCGGGTGATGGGGGCTGCAGTCAGACCTGATGTCTGTCCCCAGCCCATTGCTGGGGCTATAGTCAGGCAAAATGCTGTTATCCTCCCCTCTTCCTGAGGTGGTACTGGCCCCTGTCATGGCTGCTTGCACACTGCCAAACTCGTGGCACTTCTTTGGATGGGCTTTGGCCAAGGGCGTGTTGGAGGGAAGTCCATAGGGAATGTGTGGGTGGGGCACATGGTTAAGAAGGTTTAAGCAGTTCTGCTGTGGAAGGAGACCTGGATCCTCTTTAGAAAACTCCTGCCACAGGGATGGGGAGGCAGGTCTATAGGAGAGCATGGGGCAAGGCATGCTGTTAGCAAGCAAGATAGAGAGTATTGATTCTAGCCTGGTTTCCATAGGTGTGCATATATCTAGGCTGGGATTGGAAGACAAAAATTATCCCTGCTAGTTCCTTTGTTCCTGGAGGAGTCTCCTAAAGATTCTTATCCCTCCAACTCGTATTCTGAGATTAGTAAATAACTCTCCCTCCCTTATGCCCCAGGTGTTTTTCAAAAACTGCTGCTTCTTTTGTTTTTAACCCTTTATTTTTTTAATTTAATTTAATTTAAAATTTTTTCAGTGTTCCAGAATTCATTGTTCATGCACCACACCTAGTGCTCCGTGCAGTACGTGCCCTCCTTAATACCCACCACCAGGCTCAACCAACCTCCCACCCACCTCACCTCCAGAACCCTCAGTTTGTTTCTCAGAGTCCACAGTTTCTCTTGGTTCATCTCCCCCTCCGATTCCCCCAACTCACTTCTCCTCTCCATCTCCCAATGTCCTCTGTGTTTTCCTTATGCTCCACAAGTAAGTGAAACCATATGATAATTGACTCTGCTTGACTTATTTCACTCAGCACAATCTCTTCCAGTCCCATCCATGTTGATACAAAAGTTGGATATTCATCCTTTGTGATGGAGGCATAATACTCCATTGTATATATGGACCGGATCTTCTTTATCCATTCATCTGTTGAAGGGCATCTTGGTTCTTTCCACAGTTTGGTGACTGTTGCCATTGCTGCTATGAACATTGGGGTACAGATGGCTCTTCTTTTCACTACATCTGTATCTTTGGGGTAAATACCCAGTAGTGCAATTGTGTGGTCATAGGGTAGCTCTATTTTTAATTTCTTGAGGAATCTCCACACTGTTCTCCAAAGTGGCTGCACCAACTTGCATTCCCACCAACAGTGTAAGAGGGTTCCCCTTTCTCCATATCCTCTCCAACACTTGTTGTTTCCTGTCCTGATAATTTTGGTCACTCTAACTGGTACAGATATATATAGAAGAATGAAAGAATGAAAGTCGACCTTCTCTTATACCATACATAAATTCAAAATGGATAAAAGACCTCACCGTGAGGCAGGAATCTATCAAAATCCTAGAGCAGAACATAGGCAGTAACCTCTTCGACAAAAACTGCTGCTTCTATGCTATATCTCCCTGGTTCTTTAGGGGTGGGGACTCAGTTTCTTATTGCTCTTCATGCTCTTCAGAGCCCAGCCTGCTAATTTTTGAAGTGCTAGACATTAAGACCCACTGGTTATAAAAATTTAGGAAATTGGGGTACCTGGGTGGCTCAGTGGGTTAAGCCTCTGCCTTCGGCTCAGGTCATGATCTCAGGGTCCTGGGATCGAGCCCCGCATCTGGCTCTCTGCTCAGTGGGGAGCCTGCTTCCCCCCCCCCCACACCCCGCTTACTTGTGATCTGTCTCTCTGTCATATAAATAAATAAAATCTTAAAAAATAAATTTTAGGAAATTAGGCCCCTCTGGTTTTCAAAGCCAAATGTTACGAAGATTTGTCTTCCTCATGCAAGATCCCCAAGTGTGGGGTGTATGGTGTGAGGGTCAGTTTATCTCCCCTCTCCTTGCCTGCTGTATCCCTCCCTCCCATAGACCATTCCTCAGGTCCATTTACTTCCCAGTTGTGTCTCTTTCCTTCTTACCCTCTTCACTGTGGCCTCTTCTCCACATTTAACTGTAGAGAGCCTGCCAGTTGTCAGTTCATTTTCCTGGTTATTTACACTGATGTGGGTATTATCTAGTTGTACTCCTGGGACAAGATGAGCTTAAGATCTTCCCTGAGGGTCCCTATGTTGAGTCTTTCATTGATGAATATGGTATCTCTCCCTTCTATTTGGTCCTCTTTGATTTCTTTCATCAGTATTTTGTAGTTTTCAGTATACAGATTCTGTACATGTTTTTTTAGGTTTACATTTAAGTGTTCATTTTCTTTAGCATGATTATAAATGGTATTACATTTTTAATTTCATTTTCCATCTCTCATCATCATTATATAGAAGTGTGATCAATTTTTTTATATTGACCTTGTATCTTATAGCTTTGTTGAGTTCACTTGTTCTAGGAAGGTTTTCTGTTTTGCTTTTGTTTTTGTAAATTTCTTGGGATTTTCTACGAAGATAATTATGTTATCTGCAAATAGAGACATTTTTATTTTCTTCTTTTCAATTCATTGTCTTTTGTTTCTTTTATATTCTTTATCAAGTGAAAGAATTTCCTCTTCATTCCTAGTTTGCTGAGAGTTTTTATCATGGATAAGTATTGGATTTTGTCAAATGTCTTTTTAAGATACAGGTTTTTCATGTTCCTTGACAAATGTGAAAGCACTTTATTTATCAAAACTGAAATATTTTCCCTATTTAGACCTCCCAGGTTTTCCACTCAAGTCCTATTTCTGGTTTGAGAAATGTGTCTGGTTCAGAACTGATTGTCAGTGGGGTAGTGAGGATTACATTAACTGATTTAGACTGCTGTGTCTTGGATTACCTACATTGTCCACTCTTGGAGTTTTTTAGAACATCTTAGGTGACTTATCCACATTTGTGTGCTGGTGCAGCTTTAGTAACCAGCTCTCAGCAGAAAGGAAAACCCTGATTTGTTGATTTACATGATATAAATACTCCATTCATGACTAAGTTAACATTGTAAAGTCACTAAACATGGAGTTGGGGAGAGATGTGCCCAGCTAGCTTTCATGAATGGGATAAGCCAGATCCAGCATACTACCCCATATATATATATATATATATATATATATATATATATATATATATACCCCTTAATGTAACAGTGGTAACAGCAACGCCTAATAGAAACTTTCCCAGGTACTTAGTTTTCCAGACTATTATAGGATTGTTATATGCCTTTCTCCCAGTAGTGTTAAGAGTATATGAAAGAAAGGATTGGTGATCAACTCCATAGGAATGGAAGTTAATGACTAGCAAGTACAGGGGTTTTTTTGGCATGTATCAATAGTTTTGTTTTTTGCTGAGATGGATGTACCACAAGTTTGTTAACTTCACTCAGTGAAGGACATGAGTTGTTTCCATTTAGGGGCTGTTAAGAATAGAGATATTATGAACATTCATGTGTAGGTTTTTTTGTAAACATGAACCTTTTTTTTCCAAATTCTTTTATTATCCTTCTTCCCCTCCATCCTCCACCAAAAATATCTGAAATCCAGGAGTTGTATTTTCTTTGTCTTGTCTTCTAAATCCAATTTAAGATATAAGGGAATTACTAGAGAAGTACATTTGTATAATTCTATCCTTAGAAATGATATATTACAATTTTAAGAGAAGTTGGCATTGGAAGCTCTTGCTCTGAATATGGATAGGACTTGATGCACACATTAATTCTGACAAAATGTCTTTCAGTGGTTGTTCATACAGAAAATGTCATGGCAGGGGAAAGTGGGGGGGACAGGATTGACACTTTTTTTTGCTGTTCTACTGACTTTTAGGACCTGCTGATATCTTCATACCCTCAGCATGAACTTCTTCTGTTCTACTTCCACATCAAGAAGAATGAAGACTTTCTAAGCAAATAAACTGCTGGGAACAACGCCACATCCTGCACATATGTGGCCAAGGTGTCCCAGTTATCTGCTTTGAAGTGCATCTCAGATGTCTGTGTTGACTGACACGTGGCTGGCATCATGACTATATGGATTTTCATTTCTCTGAAATTTCATTTCTCTGAACTACCTTTTCAAGGGGGCAGAATTGCTGAATGATTAGCAGTATGGCTCAAGGGCAGACAATGGTGTTAGGAATCTAGCTCTGCTGGGTATTAACCGTCAGACCTCGGGGAAGTTCTGTTACTTATTTTGTGCTCAGGTTTATAATTTGTCAAATGGGGATAATAATATTTACCACATACAGTTACTATGAAGGTTAAATGAGATAGCATGTGTAAAGCTTTAAGAAAAAGTGCTCAGACATAGTAAACTCTCAGTACATCATCATCGTTGTCATCATCATGATGCATATTTTGGGAGTGCAGAAGAATCCCAGGGCCCATTCTCTCCCTCAGGGGCCACTTGCTTCTCACCACCTTGGTTCTCTCTTCCTCGAGTGTACACATAAGCCTTGGGGTGGGTGGCTCCTCAGTTCACAGCTCCACTTGTTGGGAACTCTGCTGAATATAAGAACTTTTGGCCCTCCTGAGCTCTGTTTTGGATCCCAGAGTTACTATTCCGCCCCCCCTCCCAGGGCTGGCCCAGCACACAGGTCACAGAACGTCATGGAGGCAAACAAGCCAGCCAGGCAGACTGTAACTGTGCTCTTGGTAATCACCTTCCTCCAGGGTTGCCTGTTACCCCCTCTGCTCCACCTCCTCCCACACAGTGGGCAGTCACTGCTGCCCAACACAGGCTCTCCTCTTAGCTTGCATGTCCCTTGCTCCAGTGGGTGGCGGGGGTTGGGGGGTGCTGTTTCCGGCTCCCAGCACCCCACCTTGTTTTCTTTCTGCATCCTCTGGAGGCCTTTCCTCTCCAACCAGTCCAGACTCACCACCCTTTGGCACCACCTTCAGCTCAGGGATTTGGGTTTTCTTTACACACAGCAGGGAACATTCTGTACATATTGGGGTGCCAGTGCTTCACCCAGATCCTATCAGGTCCTCTCATTCTCACCAGCTGGCAACTCCTTAAGGCCGAAATGTATTCCTCTTTCTGTCATGCTAAGACCCCGTAGAGTGCCTTTATATAATACGTCAATATTTATTAAATGTATGCTTGAATAACTGATGAATTTCTTGAAAGCATCAGGGGAAATGTCCTGGTCATATGGGTCCCTGGTCATATGGATAACCTCTACGGATCAGCCTTTTGCTGGAAAGTTGGCCTGTGGTCCTTGCAGTACTCCTTGGCTACCTGTTTCATTTTACAATATTTATTGGGAAAGCATTTTAGCTACATATTATAGTCAGATATCATCCATGACAAGCCATTTTCCTTGAATTATCCCAGAGAGAAGTATTTCTAAAGGCATTCAATGAAATCATCCAGATGCTTCCTGTGGCCAGCTGGACCCGGCAGCCACCTTTAGTCCCTGGACTTCAATACAGAGTGGATTGTGTTTTTAGTCTACTTCAAGCAGTGAAGCTGCCACTAGCGCTCACACTAGTAAACGAGGCTTTAACAGATCCTACCAAGCGAAAGTAACAAGGGAATTCACAATCATGTTTTCGGTAAATTAAGTGAGATGATACTGTGCCTGGCTCACAGTAAGCAGTCAGTAAGTGGTAACTGTCATGACTTTGGACACCACTACCAAGAACTGTTGCAAGTAAATGTCACCAAAGAAAGATAGGGGCTGGTAGGGAAATACATTTTCAAGGGTTAGTAGGAAATAAGGTCTTATAATACTTTGTTTGACGTTAGGAATAAGGAACATAATGGTGAAAAAAGAAGACCTTTTAATAAAAATTAAAGGGATAAAAATAGAGGAGTTAGAAGAATTGGGAGAAAGCTAAATAGCAATGTGCATTTCATAATCTGTGTATAAAAACATGAATTACATGCTTATGCACTCACCCTGGAAAATTTCCCACACTTAATCAAATCACATTGTTTCAAACCATGATTCCGAAAACTTTGAGATACACCAAAACAACATCTCGAGAAATGTTATAAGTGGAAAATTGTGATTATATCCTTACATAATTATTTCAAAGGTTTTTGAATGGATGCAGAAATCTCCTTTGAAACTTAAAGTTATGAAACATGTACTACTTAGCTCTGTGATTGCATTTTGGCTTTCAAATACTACCTGTGATGTTATCAAGATGCCTAAGTAAGTTCATGGGGCTTGTGTAGGGAAACTTCTATTAACTCTAAGATCTGGACCCTCTGCCAAAATACCTTTTCTCGGCTTCTATATTGCCACTATT
Organism: Enhydra lutris kenyoni; assembly: GCF_002288905.1. Taxonomy (NCBI): domain Eukaryota; kingdom Metazoa; phylum Chordata; class Mammalia; order Carnivora; family Mustelidae; genus Enhydra; species Enhydra lutris. The sequence continues at coordinate 52,425,514 of NW_019154088.1, forward strand.
TCTTTGCTTTTGTTATTAAATAAGAAAATACTGATTTTGACCTGTTATATAAACTCAGTTATCAGCTTTGGTTTTAGTAAAGCCTTTCCAGAAAAGCACTTTATTCTTACTAATTTTAGATGTACCATCTTTTTTTAAAAAATATTTATTTATTTATTTGACAGACAGAGATCACAAGTAGGCAGAGAAGCAGGCAGAGAGAGAGGAAGGGAAGCAGGCTCCCTGCTGAGCAGAGAGCCCAATGTGGGGCTCGATCCCAGGACCCTGGGATCACGACCCGAGCCGAAGGCAGAGGTTTTAACCTACTGAGCCACCCAGGCGCCCCTGATGTACTTTTATAACCTGCATTTGTCAGCCTGGAAATAGAATTTTATAGCATGATGCCTCTTAGTGATTATCTTTTATTCCTGGGTGAACAGAATGCTGATTCTTATACAGCCTAGGATCTTATACAGCCTAGGATCAGAAGAATCAGCATTCTGTTCACTTGGTCTCGGAGGAAGAAAAATTTAACGTGATTTTAGCAGCCAGCCATCCTAGGCCATCAACTGAGAGAGAGCCGTAGATGGACAAGGTTGTTGTTGTTGCTTAATTTTAAAAAAATTTAATTTTTTAAAAACAATTTTATTGAGGTACAATTGGCTTGTAAAAAGCTGTGTATACTTAGTGTGCACAACCCACTGCATTTGGGGAGAAGTGTACACCTGTGAAATCATCTCCACCTTCAAGGACATAGATGTATCCATTACTTCCTTTTTATCCCCGTTGTTGTTGTTGTTGTTGTTAGTTATTTTATGCATATGTGTGTGGTAGGAGCACTTACCATAAGATATGCCCTCATCAGAACATTTTTTTTTTAAAGTTTTTTTTTTTTATTTATTTACTTGACAGATAGAGATCACAAATAGGCAGAGAGGCAGGCAGAGAGAGGAGAAAGCAGGCTCTCCGCGGAGCAGAGAGCCCGATGTGGGGCTCGATCCCAGGACCCTGGGATCATGACCTGAGCCGAAGGCAGAGGCTTTAAACCGCTGAGCCACCCAGGTGCCCCCCTCATCAGAATATTTTAAGTAAACATTGTAACAGCATTGTTAGCTGTGGGCACGATGCTGGAGAGCAGCTCTCCTAGATGAGGTTTTATTAGAACAAGATTGAAGGACAGTATGGATGGAAGAGAAGGTAACCACAGCCCAGAATTTCCAACAGGGACTGCTTAGGTGGGGGCGGGGACACTGTACTGGTGACACAGTGGGGAGTAGACCAGTATCACATCAGGCTGAAGCAGAGATGAATGATGGCCACGAGGGACAATGAGTTTGGAGCCAGTTTTGTCCTGGGTGGGAGATAATGGCATGGCTGGATGACACCTCCCCATGTCCATCCAGCAAAATGATGTCAGTATTTTTCTCTCAGAAAAAGCTAGAAATGAATAATATTTTGCTTTAGAAGTATACCTCTAAGATAGTTTAAGGGATTTTTAAATAAATACATCCAGAGCACAAGCAGTTGTCATAAAGGAAGATAATTAGTTAACTGTCCTAGCTTATTCCATAGTACGAGGAAAATCTAAATCCCACACTCTCCTGATTTACTTGCTGGTGAGAACCAATTATATTTACATATTTCACTTGCATTAAAATATCAGTAACTTTTTTTAAACATTTTATTTTTAAGTGATCCCTGCACCCAACATGGGACTTGATTTTATAACCCCGAGATCAAGGGTCCCATGCTCTACCAGCCAGGCACCCCGGTAAATTTTTTTTTTTTTTTAATCAGGGAAACAAATAACAGGAGAAATCCAGAAACATTTTTTCAGAGATTGGCAAAACAGTGTTTTTAAATGAAAATCAGAGACTTTTATAGTTTATCTCAGTGGATTAAAATTAATGTGAACTTATCTCTTTGACACTTACCCTATCATAGCAACATATTATTTAGCACAAAAAACTTTCTTGCTTTGGATTTAGAAGCAGTACTTAAACAGAACTGCTAATTGACACTTAGTGAAAAACAATTTATGATACATTTTATTTTCTCATTGCTATAAAACTGGTTTAAAATAATGAGGCTCATGGAAGAATATGACCCAGACCATAAAACGTATTTATTAGAGTTGTTTGATAAATCACGAAGGGTAGATTCTCACCTCTTAATAAGTGTAAGACACTACAACGTGAGAGCAGGGCAGAGATGGAGCGTGGCGGGTCTCCCGGCTGTTTGTACTGCTTGCTCGCACCCTCCCCCCTGCGCCCTCCCTCCATTCCTTTCCCCACTCCCTGCCTTTTTGTTCCTCTCTAGGTGTCAGGAAACCGTGTGCTTCTGAATGCCTAGACTCCCTCACGTCTCCTGTTCTTTAGAATCCAGTCTGGTGTCCAGACACAGTAAAGCTTATGTCAGGGTAGGAGCAAGATCCTGTGCACGGATCCCATCTGGGTTCTGACAGACCCAGAAAACAGAAACAACATTCCTCACTAGAAATGGCCCTCAGAGGTCCCACTGGTGCAGCGGCCTCATTCATATTGACATTTCTTCCTTTGGTCCTTTGTTTGCCCATTTCTCAAGTGTGTTTGGAGCATCTGTAATGCCTCTGGCTCCCGGTGGGGTGGGGTGGACTCAGTAGAGAACACAGAAGACACAGTCTTTAATCTCTGGAGCCTGGAGAGGAGAAGAGGAAGTATGCTGAGTGCTTTGATGGGGGAGTATAGAGTACCATGGAGACACAGAGCAGACAGACTCTGAGTGGGGGACCCTGGACTCCACAAAGGATAGGGAGGCAGGTCCTGGGGGGTACCTGAACCCTCTAGGGAGTTATAAACCCAACAGGATATTTTTCACTGGTCACAGCCACTACTCTCAAGAGGGTTCTAGGCCAAATAAGTACCAGACACTACAACCTCAAGGAGGTATGGAGGTGCTGAGAGCACCTGTGAAAGAGTAGAGGCTTGGGCAGGTGGAAGAAGCCGCCAGAATGGGGACCTTTGAGATTAGGGTCAATTGGCTAAGAGCACAGCAGGCCTGTACCCTGGATGGGATAACTGGGCAGCCGCTCCAGGCTTACAAAAATCTCTGTCTTTAACGGTACCCTAAAGTTGCAAAGGGAGATGTCAACAGTATAGCCTCCTTTCAGGCGTGTAACCTTGGCCAGCCCTAAGTCTGATGGAGTTGCTTGGGAGCCCCGTATCCTTCTGGGGATGGCCCTGACCACAGTGGTATATGTGGTGCCAGCAGGGGTGGGTTTTGCTTATCGCCCGAACAAAAAGAAAATGGCCAGTTACACCTCAGCAGCCTCAGTTCAGGGAGCAGGTAAGACCTGCTGTACCCTGGAGTCCCAGCTAGAATCCAGATGACCCCAATGGAGATGCATCTGGGAATCCTTCTCCCTTTCCACTGCAATGTCACATGATCTATACCCTCTCCTGCCGTACAGCCAGATGCTTTCTTTGAAAGAAGCCGTGGGAGAGGCGTGGATATGAGCTATTGAGCATTTTGTCACAAGAGAATATTATCCTTCGGGGGCAATTTACAGTGTAGGATTATTCTAAGAGTTTGGACTGAATCATTTTTTTCTCCACCAGCTGGTGAACGGGGCCACTCATGACCCATAAAGAATCTGTATTTCTTTGTATGTATCTCTTAAAATAATGATTTAGGTCTATATTTAATAACTCAGAATGTTATCTGTGATACTCAAGAGGGAATAAAGTGGGTCCTAAATCTTTAAGTCTGCTTCGATTCTATTTATGTAAAATTGTGTGTGTGTGTGTGTATACTCATAAAAAGAAGTCTCAATAAGTGTTCACCAAAATGTTAACATGGGTCATCTCTGTGTTTTTTTTTTTTTTTTTTTTTTTTTTTTTTTTTAACTTTCTCCTTCGTGCTTTCCTGGATTGCCTTAATATACTTCTACAATGAGAATTATATACTATAGAAGTTACTTTCATTTTAATGAAATGAAATGTGAGAATCAAGCAGTACAAACAGCCTGGAGACCCGCTACTCTCCATCTCTGCCCTGCTCTCACGTTGTAATGAAATGAAAACTTTTAAGTAACTTTTGGGATTTTGGTCCTTATTTGTTAAATTCCCTCCAAATTATTCTTTTGTTTGGATAGGAAGCCAAAATCCTTGTGGGAGATGGATTGCCTAGTTGAGCAGGTTCTAGAAGCAGTTTTTATGTCTTGCTGAGAGGCTGCCTGGTGACCTCCTATAGCCACCATGCTGCATGACCTGTAACTTCCCCACATGAAGAAACGGTCTTCCCCGGACATCACTGTGCCAGACAATCCAGGAGTCCCGAATTCATGGCCTTCCTCATAAACGAGAAACTGAATTCCTCAGAGATACAAAGGGAGAAAAATAAGTCGTTGTTGATGTTATTTGAATTTCTTTACAGGCAGGATAAAGACTGAGTAAGTCATCAAAGGAAGAAGTGGGAATTTGAAGACTACGGCTCTTTGGATAAGGAATGATGCCGGGTCGGGTTTAATTTGCTTCCTAGCCCAATCACATTTATTATGGGGAATTTGGAGGTCAGAGTCGTAGCATAACCTTTCCAATGAATATTGCCTACCAGGCTCTCGCTGCCAGTGTATCAGAGAGTTTCAGGGGTTGGTGGTGCAACACAAAGACCTAATCAGAAGCAGAGTGGAATGAAGTATGTGAGAGCACCATCCTTTCCTCCCTCAGCCTGGTAGCTGACAGAGCATTTATTCAGTGAGAAGGAAGCATTGCGTACCATGTCCAGCTTGCCGTGGAAATCCCGGCATAAAGTTACAGGATATTGGAAGGAAATTGTTTTTTAATCTAAAATGTGTTTAGAGTTCCTAAACTTGGTTTAGCATTTTATGATTGAATTTTCTGGACGAGTAAGGCAGATTCTGGGTCCTGCCTATATGTTGGGCATTACCAAGAGCTAATTAAGAACAAATGACCTGCCTCAGGCAGTTCAGTCCTAAACCCCGGCTGGTTCTCCAAGTCAGGCCTTCCATACTCCCTTCTGTTGGTTAATGTCAGCTGCACCAAGCCCCAGCCATGCCAGTTTCCTTCGCTGTTCTTCAAACACACCAAGCATGCTCTGACTTTAAGGCATTTGCCCTTTTCTTTCCTCTCTCTAGACCTTCCCGGCTCAAACATCATCTAGCAGAGCGGCCTTCCCTGTAAAGATAGTATTCCACCCGCTACCCCGTCACTCCAGTGTCCCTTTTACTTGGCTTTACTTTTATATAGCACTTACCCCAACCCAGCATACTGCGTGTTTGCATCTTGTTTGTCTGCCCCACCATAATGTCAGCTCCATAAAAAACCTGTCATTTGTTTTGTTCGCTGCTCTGTCACTAGCACCTAGAACAGTGCCTGTCAATTCAGTAGATGTTCAATAAATTCCTGTTGAATGAATGAACAGAATGCTTGAGCTCAGTTTACCCAATGAACAGTGCATGTTCTTGAGCAATTGCGTATAAATTAATTATTACAGATGGAAATGTATTTGAGATGCGTCAGGAGAACACTGTTGTTGAAGCCTATCTTTCATCAATCCTGTGAAAGGAATTAGAATTTCCAATTGGCCTGTAGAGTTTTAGAGTCAGCTCTCCCTTCAAGTAAGATCCACCTGTATATGGCTGCGCGCGTGCTGGAGCACATTCGGAGGGTCATCTGGACTCGTCAGGCCTTTCTGTACAGATGATCAGAATGGTCGCTATTCCTAGGTTTGTTTGGCAGTCTGTCGTGAAGACCAATGGAACTGAAGGACCTGGTGCAAAAATACTAGCCAGAAGGAGGGATGTATGAAAGTAATCGTAGACAGTGTGGCCACATCCGCTGCGTCACCCCTTTAGCTGATGGATCTTGGGGAGCTGACGCAGCAGGGGAGCATGGGCTGGGGTCTCGAGGCTGACCATCGGCCAGGGTGAGTAGGTTGTAGGTTGCCCAGACAATGTGTCTGTAGATTTGATTTGTGCCAGTAGCGCACGTCTCCGACGTGGCTGCAGGATCTTCCCCGCAGGGGCAGGGAGGACCTGCTGGTGCCTGTGTTTAGGGGGCACCTAAATAGTATTTGCTCAGGGAATTCATTATCTGAGAGCACTTGGTGAGAAAATCAAACTCTAACTTTTCCATCCATGGAGGTGCTTTATTGAGGGCAAAGTTAGGGATTTCTTCCAAAAGCAGCTTAGGAGGCCCCCAGTTCTTTTTTCTTTTAATCACCAGGAGAGAGTAAGAACAGCATCTGGATAGGGCAGATCCAGGTTTTGTGGAGTCTGAACTGCTTACAATTTGGATGGCCCTCTTTGAGAGAAAAAAGGCGCAGTTTGAAGCACGGGGTCTGGGCAGTAGTCTGGAAGCATATGTTTCAGCAGTGTGACAACCAGTCTGCTCCCGGGGCTGTGTGCTCTACACGCTCTCCGGGGCTGGCTTTCCCAGGGGACTCCAGGGGTGCACTCGCTGAGGGCCTGTTTGTAGGCACGACAGGGCACTCCCCGGGAACACCTTGTCTTGAGGCTCAGGCCTGCTAGTAACAACGCCCTGGGACTTCACCTCAGAACTGGTTTCTTTCCGGCTCTATATGATACTGTAGCCTAGAGCAGCACCCAGGTTCCCAGGGGTAACATAAAGAACGTGACAGGAGAGGTGGCCTCCTACCTCCATATAAGATGGGTTTCAGTACCCAGAGTGCTGGTGTCACACAAAAGCAGGGACAGCTTAGCACTGACCCAGAGACCACAGTCTGGGCATCTCATCACCTCATGGACAGAGGTGAACGCTGGCAGACTTTATAGTATCAGTTACATTTGCCCTTCATGGGGCACATTTGTGCTGTGTGTCTTTGATATATTCTCTCTCATTCTTCCAGGAACCCTGCAAGGTGGATAGCATTAACTCCATTTTACAGGTGCAATTGGTTGATGACGTGTTTGCTCACATGACACTCACTGCGCAAAGACAATGTCAATTATTTTCTCTAGCCAATGTGAACCTCTTTATGAGTTCCAACCCTGCTGGGGAGCACAAAACTCAATCCTTCCAATTAACAACACCTCGACCTCTTCTGGTTTGTGACCTCTTTCCTATTTAAGCAGTCAGGGTTTTCTAAGTTAAGTTCCCTGTCAGAGCTGCTTTAATTAGTCTCTTTCGGATGACTCATTCCTCCTGAAGATCAGGCACTCTTGCCCAGTTCCTCACTCACCCCTTCTCCGCAGAGACAGTCCCACATGTTAGCAGGACTCCTTGGGGTTCCCCAGGCAGGTCATGGGGCATCTGGACACTCACTGCTCTGCTGCATGGGCCAGCTCATCAGGGAGGGTAAATGGATCCATCTGGTCTTCTAGAATCACACGTGTCTCACACTGTTGGGGTCTGGTCATCTGTGTGGTTGGGGTGTCTTTAGGGGGTGATCATTGCACTTTTCATGCACGCAGGAAACTCCTGGATCCTTGACTGCCAGACATGGGTCCACTGGGAGACTAGAGAGCAGCGCTGGCCCACTGGTCTGGGAGAGCAAACACTGCACTGATGTGCACTTTCTTTGGCTCTCTCTCATCCTGATCCCTGGGGCTAGAGAGGGACGTGGTATCCATTGTCTCCGTGTCACTCCGCACGTTCTCTCCCTGTCGGCACATAGGACAACCCTATGATATAGCCCAGTGGTCTTCCAAGTCCTCTTCTGTGTGCCCCCCCGCAAAAACATCTGCAGCCATGACCACCTTTTCAAATGGGTATCAGGTGTTTTTCATCTAAATTAAGGAGCTGCAAAGGATGTAATTTCTGGCATACTGTAAATACTGACATTTGAGAATACAACTGTTAGAGCACTCTTTTACGTTTACCCAGTGGAGTCTAAATACCAGAGTGATTTAATACCCATGGTTCAAAAAACACATGAACAAACTCTTTTTTAACAGTTGGAAGTTTTACAGGGTTTCTTTTTCTTCTTGAAATTGTATTTCCATTTCACTTCTCCCGCAGAACTTTATCGTAATGTGATATATTTTTATGCTTGAAAGTCTTTTATTAATCACTCTATCATTCTTCAACAAAACTAAGTATTTACACTGAAAATTTTAAATTGTTCATATTTTTTGGTCACCACAGCACTCTGTTAGAAAATTATCATAGGTTAAATTCTCAATAGAGTTATTATTAGCACACTTATTGGTCAAAGCAAAATATATGCATACACATATTACATATTTTATGGTTAATTACCAAACATAAAAATAATTGGGCTAGAAATGTATCTCTTAATGAAATGGATGGGAGGGTTGTTATGGCAATTCCAGCAGGCTTTGCAGACACTGATATTTCTGTGTCCTTTTGTCTGCTCCCTGGAGGTTTCTGTGCCTCAAGGAAATGCATCTTAGTAAGATTTGAGGTAGCTTCTTTTCTTTGAGTTGTCTGTCTTTCTCTGTAGAGTGAGGGAAGAGGGAGATAAGAAAATATAGGGGAGAGAACAGTGATTCCCTGCAACTCTCCACACCTGGGGTGCCTTGGAAAGTGAGAAGTTTCTGGAAGTTTCCCCAGCTCCAGCTCTCTCCCTGTTTGAAACGGGGGGGAAGTGGCTGCAAAGTCTCTACCTTCTTCTTCTCTGGGACACGAAATCTCATGCAAAGTCCTCAGGCATTCAAAAGGAGCAAGACAATACAAATACCTAATCACTGCTTTAAAAATGCCAGTAAGTTACCTGTGTCATAGAGATGAAGAAATTAAGGCCTGGAGACGTTAACAATAGCTTGTCAAAATATCTAGTCCGTTGGTGGCAAAGAAGGCATTTGACTTCAGATCTGGGGTCTGTCCTTTTATGGGATTGTGGCTGCATCAGAAACATTGGAGTCTTTTGTTAAAATGATGTAGATTTCCCAGGCTCCACCTCTGGTGGAGGTGGATTTCATATCTGAATGTTTATATCTTTAAGAGCTCCCCGAGTGATTCTGAAGTGGGGTCGGGGTTAAACCACAGAGCGCACCTGAACAGGGCCTGGGTTTGTTTATGAGCACAGATTACCCTCCCTGAATCAGCATGTTAGATCTGAGAGGGAGGGTCTTGTCAGAGAAGACAGAATTGGAAGTTTTCCTAACTGAGTGGATGTGAGCCAGGGAGACACCTTCTTAGTTTGCTGGTTGGTCTGTGGTTACCTCTAAAATGTCAATGCTTTAAAGCCCAGGCTCTGGAGACCTGGGAATCCTGGGTCACAGAGCTATCAGGAAAGAGCTAGAAGTCCCCTTTTCTTCTAGCAGCTTCTGCATGAGGCTGCTTTTAAGGCACCTCCCCAGGACTCTAGGGCTTTTTTGCGAGAATCTCTGAGGCCTTTGAAAGTCAGTCTGGAACAAGTTTGAGGTCTTGGGGAGACTGGTGGTCCTCTGTCTTCAGTATGGAGACTGGAACGTCTGCCGTGAACTCATTTCTTTGCTACCATCCTCAGTGCCTGTTGGCAAGGCAGCGTCTTCTCTTGTGCTGCTGTCTGGACCTCTCCCTCACTGGGTTTCCTCTGTAGTGTGCTGACTATGATGGTCCTGGAGGTGAGTTACCTTCCTCATGGGGCAGCCAAGAGGGAGGGTTACACTGTATACTGCAGTCTTTAGGTTTTCTTCTGGGATGGAAAGACCTGGAGGAAAACCTGGTGCTGTCAGTAGTCACCGAGCTTCCAGTCCAGGTCTGTGCCTACTTCCTCGTTTGAGTGCAGTTTGGGAGAACAGGTGCATACACGCCTCTTTCTAGCAAGGTGCTACTGGAAACAGTTTTCCTACCCAACAGGGCCAGAGGGTGAGTATTACAACAGAGTGAGAGACAGGAGACTTATTTATCACTGCATTGTCACTTTGAGGGAAAACAAGCTTTATTCCTGATTGCCACGGGGCCTAGGTGGATGTCAATTGAGTTACTCAGTTTCTATCTGAAAAATTGTGCTCTCCACCAGAGCCTTCAGGGGACATCCGTAATGGGAAACAGCGGCTGAGCAATAAATACCGGGCTGCACTTCTTGCCCAGGCGTGCCCACTCCCGGGCTGATGCCCACACACGGTTACTCCTCTTTTCCTGGAGATGGTCCCCAGACCTGGGAATCCTAGGGATCCTCCCCACAAGACTTTAAGACTTCCATTAGGTGTGTGCTGCCAGGCACTAATGAAGCTCCTGTCCTACAGCAGAGCCCTCAGCCCCCTCCTCCTCATCAACTCAGTTGTACTCTTTCTCTGCCAGCTCTGGTGATGGACTCAAGAGAATTCCTGTTAGAGGATTTTTTTTTTCTCTTAAAACACACACACTCCACACCTCATAAAGGTTGCAGAAAGGTGTGGTAATAGTCTGGCAGACATTGACCCAGTGAGACACATTTTCCGTTGCAAAAGCTACTACTCTGTTAGTCCGAATGTAGAGGGCGCAGAATTCCTTACCTGACTTCCTCAAAGTTCTTAGGATGTGACCTAGAAATTGAATATTAGGAGTGCCATGGATTTGGTACTGAATCTCATTAAGGACATTTAAATTTATGGCATATCAGCATGTTCGTGAAAGATTAAGGAAGATCCATAAGGAAGATTCAAGGTTTGGGCCCTTAAAGCTGTGATTTCCTTTTGTTTTTGTTTTTAAAGGTTGTATTTATTTATTTGACAGAGAGAGATCACAAGTAGGCAGAGAGGCAGGCGGCGGTGGAGGGGGGGTGGGTGGCAGGGAAGTAGGCTCCCTGCTGAGCAGAGAATGAAATTCGGGGCTTGATCCTAGGACCCTGGGATCACGACCTGACCCAAATGCGAGGCTTAACCCACTGAATCACCCAGGTGCCCCTAAAGCTGTGATTTCCTTAAAAGCACGAGGCAGGGGGTATCATGGATATTTATGTGCATCCAGCCAAAATTCCCCATCTTCAATGGGAAGGGGAGAGTAAATACCTAAGGGTTTATTCTCAACCTTAAGAAATAGTTTAATTTCAACTCTTCTGCCTGAAGATATGGGAGTGACTCTGGTCACAGAGAGTAATCACTGTCCCTGACATCACAGGGACTGAAGGCATAACCACTGATGCCCTCCTCTACTCCTCACCAGTACCTTCCAGAATGCCTAATGCAGAGAATACTTTCTTGAATTCTTTGTACCATTGGGCAGTGCCACCTTCATTCCTTCATTCCTTCAATTATCTGTTTCTTCAGTAAGCTACTGTTGTGCTATGAGAGCAAAGCAGGTGGGTTTTCTGGGTTCCAGCTGGGCAGGGGGGGGATTAGGGACCTGTGGGGAAGCGATCGCATAGTCCAGTGGGAGCAGATGGTGGCTTGAACTGGGACCCAGATGCTACCAGTAGTTTAGTGAGTGGCACACAGGTTTGTAGTACAGTTTGAAGACACCATTAATAGAATTCAGGGAAGAATTGGAAGTGGAAGGATAGTCCACTAGTTTCCAACAAAAGCAACTTGGAGGAGGCAGATTCATGAGATGAGACATGGCACACACAGATTTCTTTTTCTCCTGCAGTTCCAGCCATTCTTTGCCAGTTTTCTTTGTTTCTTTTACTCTGTATATCTTTTAAATATTGAGGTTCTCAGGAAATTTATCTTTGGTGTCCCCTTTTCCTGTGTGATTTCTTCCACATCTGTGGCTTGACTATAAAACAGGTAACTCCCAAGGCTATGTAGACAGAACTCCGTCTCCATATTTCCCACCAAAAACTGGGATGCTTCTTAGGCATTTGAAACTCAGTATGTTGAAAACTGAACTCATCTTCTCCCCCTGCCATCTCCCACTACCCCACTCCCTGTCCTTGAACTTGTCCTTCTCCTGTATTCCCTACCTTGGTCATGGGATCACTTGCCTGCTGGTTCTCAGATCTGTATCCTGGTGATCGTCTTAGACCTTTCTTCTGCTCTCACAGCTCTCCTTTTCTCACTGTATTTTATTGCTTCTTTAGCTTATATATTTCTCATCCATGTTATTTCTCAGCTGGACGCCCATGTCTTTCAGCGGGGCACTCTGTCATTCTTAATCCCTTCCAGTCCACCCCTTCCCCTCCATGTGCTCACAGACTGATCTTATTCTCTGGCCTGAAGCTGGGGGCAGGGGGCAGTGGCTCACTTGCTTCAGAATGAAACCTTTTCCAGAGTGTTGAAATCCTTCCATAACCCACCTCCTGCTGGTAACCATTTCATTGCTTTTGTTCTCCGGGGAAGTCATTTCTGCCTTTCCTTCACACCGGCCCCATGACCCTCCTGTCTTTGTGCATCAGGGTGAAAGGCCTCCTCTCCCTTTCTTCACTTGACATGTATGCCCCCTTCCAATCCATCTGAAGCCTTGCTTTTCTCAGAACCTTCCCCAAGCTCTCAGGCTGACACAGGTTCCCCTTCTCTGTGTTTTCTTACCCCACCATTAGGCACCTTATACCCTGTGCTGTCACTGCACATTCTCCTGTCTGCCTCCCCCACTAGGCTACAAGCTCCTTGAGAGCACTGACTCTTGGTTTCTTCTGTGTACTCAGCACAAGCATCAATGCACTGTTAACCATCAATAAATTTAGTTGAATCAGCGAACAAATAGGTTTATGTGCATTTTTCAGAGAAGATCTATGAGAAAAGTCTATAAAGTATGGTTCTGACTTTTTTGTTGTAACAAAACCTATTATTTATTAATACCCTTCAAATTGATTACAATGAATATACAGAAAAATTTGAATCTGAGTCATAGGATAAGACTATGGAATTCAGGGCGCCTGGGTGGCTCAGTGGGTTAAGCCGCTGCCTTCGGCTCAGGTCATGATCTCAGGGTCCTGGGATTGAGTCCCGCATCGGGCTCTCTGCTCAGCAGGGAGCCTGCTTCCCTCTCTCTCTCTCTCTGTCTACTTGTGATCTCTCTCTGTCAAATAAACAAATAAAAAATCTTTAAAAAAAAAAAAAGACTATGGAATTCAAACCTACATATAGAAATTATACACATTCATTAACTAGTGTCCACTCTTAATTTTGGAAGAACATTTCATTAGATAAATGTTTTATATTCAGTGTTGGAGTGGAGACCATGTTCTGAAGCATGGATATTAAGCAGCATTGGTATGTCATGTAAATAAGGGAATTTCTATCCTGGGAAGTTTGTCATGGGGAAACAAGAACAGTAACAAGAAAAGGAAAGAATTAGGGAGAGCTCAACTGTTTGTCTTACCTTCTACCAGGATATAACCTTCACGGGGGTAGGAACACGGCTGGGGTCCTTTTGCATTCTCCGTGCCTAGCACATTGCTTAGCACATAGATTGTGAAGAAGGAAGGAAAAAATAGGAATATTGGGACACCTGAGTGACTCAGTTAAGTGACTGTCTTCGGCTCAGGTCACAATCTCAGGGTTTTTGGATTGAGCCCTGCATCAGGCTCCCTGCAAAGCAGGGAGCCTGCTTCCCCCTCTCCCTCTGCAGCATCTCCTGCTTGTGTTCTCTCACTCCCTTTCTGTCAAATAAATAAATAAAATCTGAAAAATAGAGAAATAAAGATGATGAGAATTGGCAGATATGAGAGCAACAAAGGATACATTTTTGAATACATGAGCAACTTGCTCTTACAGAAGACACACAAGCTGAAGCTCTGTTTTCAGTTGGTGGGTGTACCAGATACTGTCTGTGGTCACTCAGGCCGTGCTTGCCCTTCTTTACCCATGTCTCTACTTCTGAGGCAGGAAGCCTATAAACTATATTTCCCAGACATTTTAGCCAGTTGGCTTATTAGATTCCACCAGGGGGAGGTACTAATGGGAGTTAGGGAGAAGCTACTTTCTTTTCCAGCTCCAGGCAGCACAAAATGAAAGCCATGTCATTGGGCAGTGAGCGTCTTTCCTGATTCTTCCTCAGCAGCCAGGTTCAGCACACATGAGCCGTGGCGACATCCTTTCTCTTTAGCTCCTCTAGGGTGTCTACGGTTACTTAGCTTTGAATATTTTGTATTTTGAGCCCCCAACCCCTCTATCACCTTTGTAACCAATTACCTGTATTATTAAATCCTCTCTGAAACATCTGGAATACTTTCCATTTTCCTGGTTAGAAACTGGCTGCTGTGTAGACACTGACCATTAGACATCACTGAAGGAGCAAGTCAGTATATGCATACATCCATTTCTGGTGAAAGGAATACACACAACACCACTTCGAACTATAAAATGCCATTGAAACCAAACAATACAGGAAATAAAGAGGTAACTGACTAACAACAGGTATATTAAGTATAATTTCCATTCAATAATAGGAGATGGATTTCAAATCAGAAGAATATAATGGTGAGATAATGCAGAGAGGCATAGTAAAGTCAGGAGACCCCCAAACCAGGATATCCGCCAGCCAGCTCTCTGCCTTTGGCAGCCCACATCAACTGCTTTGCCTCAGTTTCACTCTCTGTAAAATAAAAGGGTCAAATTAGGTCAAATCTTGGTATGATTTTAAGGCTAGAATTTTAAGGATGTATGCCTTTGAGTCAAATCTTCCATGGATAGCTAGGCAGGAAAAGCCTCCATATATGTGGAGAGCTGGGGCTTGGCTTGAGTTTCCAGCTGGCCTGACCCTGAAATGCATGTCTGCGTGCAGGCTTCTGTGAGCACATCCTGAGTCCTGTCTGCGGCCAGATGTTTGTCTTCACTCTGTGCACAGGAACCATTTCAAAAGCTGTGGATGCCAAGTCATTGCCATGGCAGTGACCTCCTAAGACCCTTCACATTATAATCACAAGTGCAAACAAGCAGGTTCATGCAAGGTGCATATGATGAAATTAGTAGCCCTATAATGAATAGGAGGATTGTGCCAGGAATCTGTCACATTATTAAATACAAAAGAATAGTTCTAGACATTACGAACCTGTTTTCCACTAGTAAGTTTGCTATTATATTATCTTTGATTTATGTCCCTTAATGTGCTCCCTCATCACCGTATATATTTTGTTAATATTAATGTATTTATGCATCTTGAAATTGCCTAGTTAATCCCTTGCTTTCCCAGTGAGTTATGTAAGTTGCTGGATTTATATGATAAATATTATAATGAAGAAAACTTAACAATGGAGCATAAAATACTAACTTAATTTACCATACACATAGCAAAGAAGTTTAGGCTATGATTTCCCCTCTGATATTAACTAATATTTCTTACTGCTTTTCCTAATTAAAACTTATCCCTTTCCTACATCCTAAGGGTACCATTTTTATTCCTACAAATATTTAAGAGCTACTATGTATCAAGTCATTATACTGGGTATTTTGGAGGATACTAAACAAAACAATACACAGATTTCCTCCCCGCCCCCAAGGTGTTTTGTTTTCATTTTTGTTTTTGTTTTGCAGGATCTCGCAACCTCCTCACTATTGACATTTGGGGCCAGATGAGTCTTTGTTGTGGGGACTGTTGTATGTTTTGTAGGTTGTTTCACAGCATCCTTGGCCTCTGCTCACTAGATGCCAATAGCACCTTCTCCCTCCAGTTGCAACAACCAAAAATGTCTTTAGACATTGCCAAATGTCCCCAGGGGTATGTGTCAAAATTGTTTTGGTCATCTCTGCATACTCAGTGCTTAGTACAGTGTTTGGTACATAGAAGAACCCAAATAATGCTTGACAAATGTTGAGTGAATATATAGACAAATAACTAAGCTGAAGGAGAAGTGCAGATAAAACACTGTAAGAATCTGGAAGAGAAATAAATTGCTCCTGGAAGGGCCAGAGTCCAGGAAGAGAGAGCTAGAGGCGCTACCATGGGAAAATGAGGCCAGGAGGGCTTCCTAAGCAGAAATGCTCTGGATGTGCACAAGGGTGAGCTGGGAGAAGAGATTAACTGGATTGTAGGGTAGGCAGAGAACAGGAACAAGGTAGAAGGGACTTGGATCCGGTCACGGAAGGTCTAGAATGATTTAACTCTAGAATGAGTTAAATTAGGTTCACAACACCATGGGGAATTAATCATAGCAGTGACTGAGCAGGGATGTGGCATATATCCTGCCAGCAGGAATATTAGCCTGGTGATGGCATATAGGGTGGAGAGAACACTGGAGATGAAGAAACCAGTGGGGATATTTTTATACTATTTTGAAACAGGACATGAACTAGGCTTGTAAGAGGCACAGGCGTGCTGAGGGCAATTGAGTTGATTAGGAAGGGCTTGAGGTAGTGTGCCAGCTGCTTCCCTTGTTGATGTAATGTCTAAGCTCCTTTGTAGGACATTTAAGGCCCCTCTTCACTCTCCAGCCTCTTCTTCCATCATACTCTCTATCAGTCACCCTCATCTCCTCTTCTTAGACTCCACTGTTGCTTATTTCCTGCAATATTGAACCAGAGTCTTTCAAACAATATCTGTCCTTCACAGTCTTTCTAGAACACTCTCTCCACTTTCATATGTCTGGAAAATGCTTATTTACCCTTCAAAATGCTGTTCAGGTGCCATTACTTTCACAAAACATGTTGGACCACTCAGGGTAGAGCGAACACTCTCTTATATCTTGTGCACATTTTAATACTTACACAGATCACATTGTTTTGTGATTAACAGCTTAGTCTTCTACCAAACTGTTAGCTCCTTGAAAGTAGGAACTATGTCCTATTACATTTGTACTTTTTTCTGTGTGTTGGGCACAGTGACTAGAAACTAATGTTTGTAAAATAAGATTCTTCAGGTGTGGTGCTTAGGAAGTCCCTAGTAGCTTTCCAGAAGAGTTTCCGGGGAATAGCAAGGGCGGAAGTTGGTCAAGTAAGAATGGAGGTAGGTGAGAGGCTGAGGCACTGGTAGGGTCAACTCTGTAGAGAAATGCAGGGGCGAAGGGCAAGTGTGGAGCTCAGGATTATGAACTCTGGAGTCAGGGTGTTCAGGTCAAACCTCCGGCTCTATCACCTACTGGTGTGTGACCTTGGGTAAGTCCCTTAACTTCTGTGTGCCGTTTTCCTCATTTGTAAAAAAATGGGGATGATAATATAGTTCCTTTCCTTATATCATTGTTGGGAGTTAGTTGAGTTAATCCACATAAAGAGTTTAGAATGGCTCTTGACACATAATGAGTGCTTAACGACTCTTCACTTTTAAAAAAAAAGCAGGTGAGATAACAGTGTCTGGGAAGCCTTGGTTGGGTGGTTGGTTTTCTGCTTGGCAGACTCAGCATATCTGTAGACTGAGGGGAAGGAATGGATTCAGAGGGAGGGATTGTGCAGCAAGCAAAATGGAAGAGGATCCCTGATGGAAAAGCCATCACTAGTGCAGCAAGGCTTCCCCTGAGACTGGAGAGAGGCAAGAGCTGTGTAAAAAAGCTAAGGGAGAGAAGGGGAGATGAGGGAACACACTTGAATATCCTTCCCTTTCTGTGAGATGTGAGAGACCTGCCACATCTACTGAGTTTTGCAGGTAGATTCTGTTCTCCTCTATAGCACTTCTCTTAGGACCATTTTTTTTTTTTTTACAACCAAAACAATATTTTTATTTTTAGCAGAACTGTGAGGTATAATTCACATATAATAAACAGCACACTTTTAATTAACATATAATGTATTATTTGTTTCAGGGGTATTTTTTCTTTGCACACGTGTAAAATGCAGTAAGTTATTAATTATAGTTTGTAAGTTATTAATTGTAGTTTATAATAACAGAACATTCATTTCAGCCTATATGTCCCTCTTTTGGGGACTGGCTTATATATTACTGAACTCAAGAGAATACTATGCGGCTGTAGCAAGGAACAAAGAACTCTTTATGTCCTGATTTGGAATAACCACCAAGAGCTATTGTTGAGTGAGAGAAGCAAAGTGCCTAACAGTGGCATAGCACGCCACCATTGTAAAACCATTGTAATAAAAAAAGAAGGGTAAAAATTTAAGTTGGCCTATTCATTGATGCCTAAAATATCCCTGGAATATACTGATAAAATTAATTGCCCTCAGGGGAAGGACCTGGCTGAGGACCAGCATGGGAAACTTCTCACTATGTGTCTTCTTGAACTCTTTGAATTTAGGACATGAAAATGCACTATATCTGCAAAATTAAATATAGTAAAAGTATCTACAAATTGTTCCAGTTCTGTTCCTGATTATTTGGTTTGGTTTCTTGGACCTTACAGGTATATCAACAACAGGAAAACCATAATAACAATATTAACCAAACCTGCTATTTCTAATCCCAGATACCTTCTCAGGAAAGACATTGCTATGGAGAACAAGTCACCTTGTTCTGTTGAATACCAGTCATTTGTGCACGTGGGGTTGGGAGTAGGTGTTCTGAAACAGCAGAGCTCCCCTGCATAAGAAAGAGGCTCCTAGGAGTTCTGGGTGGCTCAGACAGTAAAACATCTGCCTTTTGCGTAGGTCCTGATCCCGGGGTCCTGGGATGGAGTCCAGCATTGGGCTCCCTGCTCAGTGGGGAGCCTGCTTCTCCCTCTCCCTCTGCTCCTGCTTGTGTGCTCTCTCTCTCGCTCATGCTTTCTCTCTCAAATACCTAAATAAAATCTTTAAAAAAAAAAAAAAGGAAAAGAAGAAAGAGTTTCCCAGACTAATCTCAGACAGAATAACTGAGAAGTTTGGGATAGTTGAGAGGAAAAGTGAGCAAGACGGGGGTGCAGGGATGGGGTTACCTATGAGAAACTGAAGACCAGGGCAGCCATGGTCCCCCATTTTATGTCCCCAACATAAAAAACACACACTTTTATGTTGCTTTTCTTTTGTGTAGCGTGGGAGGCCACTTCCTGTGATCCTCCAATCTTCATCTGCTACAGGTAAGAGTTGTGGATATCTTTCAAAGGGTTGTTGGGAGGATCAAGTGAGATCCTGTAGGTGTAGGTGCTTTGGATAAAGTCTGCTATATAATAAGCATTCAGTAAATCTTAGTTGCCAATAATAAGTATAATGACTTGAACTTGTTTTGAAGACAGTGATTTTGGAGAATGGGTTCCAAGTCTAGGTCAATTCCAGAGTGGAGATCAAGGGTTACAGACTGAAAAAAATCTCAGCAGAAGCAGAGAGCTGGAGACCAAGAACAATATAAAGTGTAAGCCTGTGGGGAGTGGAGAAATTCTGAGGAGAGAGCTTTTGGACTTTGGTAAAAGAGTGTGAATCCATCTCATCTACGTCTTAGGTGGGTATGAAACCCGAGCTAACATATGAATTACAGAGCCAGCCGGTGCCCCAAGTTCGTATGGCTCTGGTCACTATACTGGGACAGCGAAACTGTCCCAAGTGCCATGACTGGAACTCAGTGCCTGCAGTGACCTGGGGCAGGGGCAGATACTGAGGAGGCTGTCAGGGAAGAGTCTGTCGCTCTTGTTCATTTCACATTTATAGCTGGCTTTGTAATGTGATCCATCCTAAAGAAAAACAGCAGCCTGTTTACAAACCAGAATTACCCACGTTTTATAGCAATCGTTGCCATGGTTTTACAGCTTGAAAATGAATGTAGTTCCAGGAGGAGCCCACCCAAACATATCCAGCACTTCCGGGTGCCTGTTCCATATGGAACATGGCGGTCTGATTAGCCTCAAGGTCGTTTCTAATGGCCAGAGTTCATCAGGATTTGATACAGTTATTTAAAATTCTGTCTTCAGAAAGCGGTGCCCCTGGAGAATTACGTGATACTACCAGCAGCTGCTCTGTAGATTTAGGCTAAATTTGGGTTATTGGGAGATGGTTTCAGGAGTCAAAAAATGTGGTGCTACCTCTTGTCTCAATTTTCTGAATGCTGTTGTCATTGCCCCCAAACTATTTAACTCATCTTTGGTTCTACCACAGGTTTTGCATCTTGCAAGCTATTTCTTAGATCAGTAGTACCTGATTATCCAAACGTATTTCCCTGAGGCTATCATGCTGTGCATAAGTTTAGAGGCCTGGGATGATGATTTAGAGTAAGAAAAGCTGTGGTTGAGGCCTGGCTGGCAAATTTGGGATATTCCAGGGGTTCCCATATAGAGGCTTTTTCTTTATAAAGGTTTATATTTTATTTTTATTTTTTTTAAATATCTTATTTTATTTTTAAAAATGTATTTATTGGGGCACCTGGGTGGCTCAGTGGGTTAAAGCCTCTGCTTTCGGCTCAGGTCATGATCCCAGGGTCCTGGGATCGAGCCCCGCATCAGGCTTTCTGCTCAGTGGGGAGCCTGCTTCCTCCTGTCTCTCTACCTGCTTCTCTGCCTACTTGTGATCTCTGTCTGTCAAATAAATAAATAAAATCTTTTAAAAAAGTGTATTTATTTATTTATTTGAGAGAGCAAGCCAGTGTGCAGGGGATAGGGGAAGAACAGAGGCTGGGGGAGAGGGAGAGAAGCAGACTCCCTGCTGAGCACAGAGCCAAGATTTTATTTATTTATTTATTTATTTATTCATTTATTTAAGAGAGAGAGAATGTGTGTGAGAGAGTGAAAGAGTGTGCATGTGTGTGTGCAAGTGGTGGAGGGGGTAGGGGCAGACGGGAAAGGAGAGGGAGAGAATCTTAAGCAGATCCTATGATTAGCCCAGAGCCCTGTGAGGGGCTCCATCTCATGTTCCTGAGATCATGACCTGAGCTGAAACCAAGAGTCAGACCCTTAACCAGACGCCCCTATATTTTATTTTTAAATGTTCATAGCTCTGGGAAAGTGTCATGCTTTAAAAACCTTTCCCTTTCTCTATATATCTATCCATTCTTCCATCCTTCTGTCTTTCTATTCAGTCTATCCTTAGTGTTTATTAGACCCTTAAAACAAGCAATTTGTAAATAAGGAGGGCAAGTAGCAGAGCAGGCTGAGGTCCAACAACATACTTCACGGTATTTCTTCCCTTGTCCTGGTCTGGTGCTGACCTCCTGGTTTTTATGTGTAGCCTCTGACCCTTCCTTTTAAAACTAGGCATATCCTGGCAGTGGGAGACCATGGTAAGGAGATCTCAGGAGCATTGGCTGCTGCCTCCGGGCAAGAACTCATACATTTCAGCCTGGGCAAGCTCCTCCTGGTTGGATCCCTGCTCAGTCTTGGAACGTGTCCACCGTGGCAGCCTCATCTCATTACAGTTCAGGCATTTGTCACGATGAACTCGTATGCCCCCAAATGGATCTGTGTCTCTGCCGGAGCTGTGAAATTTGACAATTGGCAGCCTCCTGGCGGAGTGGGTCTCAGGAAGTCTGCTTAAGCTGGATGATTAAGCTCTGGCTGTTCCAAGCTTTGGGCTAGGCCTGTATGCAATGGGTGGCCAGTGTATCAGAATTGTGAATTTGTACATTCCACACATATTAAGCACCCTCTGTGAGCCAGGCACTCTGAGCCACTGAATATCGAAAGGCGGCCCAGACCCTCCAACTACCCCCACTCAGTTGCTGGAACTCTATACTCATCTGGAGGTGGGCCTGAAAGCTCCCTAACCGTTCTGGGGCTAACTAGGCACATATTTGGTAGGAACAAGCTGGTAGAGGACCCTCAGAGGCTGACCTGGCGTTGGCCAAAGGGTTGTACTTCCTACCCTAGGCTGGAGCACGCAGGCCTGCAGAGCTGTATTCTTCTTCTGCTTCAATGGAAAAGACCATGGTACGGTGGGGGAGGGAGTGAATTTCCACCTCTGCTGGGGTTAGAAAAGTCTGACCTGAGCTCCTCCAGGGGCATAATTATGGAGCTGGCCTCTGTAGGCTGGATGGGCAACAGAGATTAAGAGCTAGGAGTTTGAGGGGAGGAGGGAACTATGTGGGCAGAGAGATGCATTCTGGGCTAGAGAACGTATCACAGACCAGGGTGTGATGGAAGCAAAGTCAAAGGGGGGATGAGGACCAGCAAGATGGGCAGAAAGTATGGGTACAGGGCCCAAGACAAGAAGAAATAGATTTGACACTCCTGGCAGGAGAGATTAGATCTTTTCCCCTTAGGTTCCCTGTATCTGGTGCAGCCCTTAATACAAATGTTCATTAATTTGAATTAAATTCCATAGACAGTTCCTTAAAATCCATTGTCTTTATGTCAGAATGTGTATTAATTTCAGGCTGACATCTACCACCACCCAAGATGTGATGGATGTAAGGAGAGGCAGACTTTGTGCATGGCCTTCTGCCATGCAGGGGGCAGAGCTCCTTGTGCTTATTATCCCCTCGGAACCTTTTAAGGACCCCACAAAGTAGAGAAGACCACCCCCACGTACATGAAGAAGCCTCAGAGAAGTTACTTGCCCAAGTTTACATGACCATGACGGGGTGAGGATGGACTAGAGTATAAGGGAGTCCAGCATGGTCTGATTTTCAAGGGCCAAATCTCTTCTTCAAACCATCCCTGAGAGCCCCTTGCGGGCAAAGGTCGTGCCTGGATCGTATTTGTGCTCCTGGCATTGGGCCTGAACATGGAAAGCAATCAGTATGCTTTTGATGAATGAATGAATGAATGAATGACGAGTGCGTGGATGGAGTTGCGTCTTTGTTCATGAATATGTGGATTGAGGAGTCCTTGGCCATGACATTCACACACATGAGATAGATGGAGACTCATGTTTTGAAGTCTTATCAATAAAAGGCAGGGATCATGTTTTCTATTTCTTTGATGTGCTGTATTACTACCTTATTGACAATAATACTCCTGCAACTTGAACTCTGTTAGAACATCTGGGGTCTCCAAAAGATAACACCTCATTGATTCAAACCCAGTGGAGGTTTTGAGCATTTGTTCAAATATGGGAGGGGGGATACTAAAGAAATTTTTTTCCCTTTATCTGAGCCACCTTTTCTGACTTATAGTATTGAAAGATTACTAGGTCATTTCTAACTGTTTTGGGGACTTACTGCTGCTTGAAAGCAGTTTAAAATCTGTCTGTGCAGACGCACATTTTTTACAAACAAAAGTTTATTTTCTATTTATAGAAAAATGCCACCAGAGGACTAATTTGGCAGCTTTGTTGATTACCCATTGTAATGAGCCTTATTACATAATTAAAAGAATTTTTTTCCTAACTGCATTTCACTACTAATTAACATTTTACACATTTTGCAGTGGACACTTTGGGTTGATTCAGAAACATAATTATGTCATTTCTATGCAAGAACAGCTTATGAATTATTAATTAATATTAAATCTGTTGATTAAAGGCTAATTCATAAGTAAACATATTACAGCTCACCATACATTGCTCTCTAGAAGCTTTCATCTGTGATTTTTGTGGTCCCTTGTCCCTTGCTAAAATATCAGGGCAGGGACAAAAGAAAGACAGAAGCTGGCCACACAGATTCCGAGGAACAAAAGTAATCCATTTGAAACTCTTTCTGAATTTTTTAACTACAATTATGCCTTTATTTATTTATTTATTTTTTTTGCATTCCATTTGCTCCTAAAGTCATGAAGCGCATGTAGGGTACCAGCAGGTTATGGAAAGCAAGTCACTCACTTCCTTTATTTTCTTAACCTCCCAAATGGAGAATTGTTCTTTGTTAATGCACAGGCTACTCTACTGCCCGAGTCCACCAGGGCCTGGAGCGCGCCGAGCAGGCGGGGTCTCTGTGGTGTCTGGGGAAGCCCTTCCCACCAGCCCCAGCTGGGGAGCAGTAAGCTTATGTAGGTGGTCCTAAAGGGAAGTTGTCTTCATGTCTGTGTCCTGACTGTTGAGGTTCTGACCTGGTCCTGCCCTTACCCACTCAAGTGGAGATGCTGCTCATCTCATCCCACAGGTCTGTCTCTCTCCTTGGTGGTCAGCCAGCGGCACTGATGACATTCCTTAATTACCCTTCAAACACACA
The DNA here is from genome assembly GCF_002288905.1 of Enhydra lutris kenyoni. Taxonomy (NCBI): domain Eukaryota; kingdom Metazoa; phylum Chordata; class Mammalia; order Carnivora; family Mustelidae; genus Enhydra; species Enhydra lutris. Next base: position 52,449,147 of record NW_019154088.1, read on the forward strand.
CACACACACACACACACACACACACACTCCCATTGTTGGCAACATTAACACAATAATGTTTTGTATGTGTATGTGTTTAGTAGAATTGTCTACATCTATCACCTTATTTGGTCCTCATAATTCCCATGTAAGAGTAGAAAGTATTATTATTCTAATGTTATTCATAAGTAAAAATGTTGCAGAAAAGCTTGGCCCTTGTCCTACAGGTAGTTAATCTTGAAGGCAGGAAGGCAGGAACAGACTCTTGTTTTTAGCTTCTACTTCATACCTCTTTTCAGTACATATAATCCCATAAGCACTCACTCCATTCCCTCCCTACATATACCCATTTGGTGAAAGAGGAACACGTGGGAAAGCCTAGTTATTAGACTTACCTTCCTTCTCTTTGAATGCTTCTCTAACCTGATTGATCCATAAGAGTTCTCAGGGCTGGTTAAAGTATAAACCTCCCTAGAATGAACACGATATTATATCACTAAAGTTGCTTACCCTAGAGTGATTAAGGTTAATGATTCCTTTCCCAAGAGCATATTTTTCTAGAAGTGAAGAAAGCGTCATTGACCTGGGTTGTACAAATGTATGTCCAAGGTGTTTCTTCACAGTGGATATAGAGCTTCTAACTTCAGCAGAACCATGACATTCTAACCCAACATAAGCTGGTCACGGAGCTGAATGACATAATCTCCCAGGAACATCACTGGCAGGAAAGTCTCCACTTGAGACCCAGTGACAAATGGAGGGAGCTAGATATCCCTTTGTGCTGGCTCTGACCATATGTGATGGTCTCTCTTCACCTCCCCACTTCTCTTGCAGACAAAATATACCCCTAACTCCTGACTTGGAGGACCAAGGTCTGGTTGTTAAAACTGGAATTTTAGCTTTGATACGAGAACCCAGACCACCCTGGCCATTTGCGCAGGAAATGTTGCTGTCCGTCAGTCCTGTCTTGATTTTGTGTTGTTGATCAAATTGCTGCGGTAGCAAGACTCTTCCTTCAAGAGCAGTCTCAGCTCCCTGATCTCCTGGCCATTTGCGCAGGAAATGTTGCTGTCCGTCAGTCCTGTCTTGATTTTGTGTTGTTGATCAAATTGCTGCGGTAGCAAGACTCTTCCTTCAAGAGCAGTCTCAGCTCCCTGATCTCCTGCTCTACCAGCTGCTGTACTAGAGACTCTAAGGCTGTTAAACACCCAACCCTCTTGGGAGGGCATGCTCCTTACCCACAGATCATGGCTTTTACTTGTGCTTCTCCCTTCCCCCACCTCATTCCCTCCCAGTCATGGACTGCTAAAGATAGGGACCTCAAAATAGCCCAGTCTAAATATTTTGTATAAAATGTCAATAGTTTCAACAAGGGAAGACCTTGTGGTAGAGAAATATGGTCATATCCCCTGTTCATAGTTTCCATTTGACTTTAATAAAAAATGGGTGTACTACTTTCTTAGTTTCTTCTGTAGCATTAAAATTCTACATACATAGTTTCTGAAACTAACTGGGTATTCTCTAAGTGTTTACTCAATGAATGAATGAATGAGCTGGAAGTCTAAAAATTCCAGCTCCTCAGTGCCCTGAAGACCATCCTACCTCCATTGTTTTCTCCTCTGCCTTGGCACACTCACTGCCAAAATGTTTCTCCAGTGCACCCCTCAACCAGCCTCTGAGCTCTTCTTGTGCCCACTCTGCACCTGGAAGGGGGTCTAATCCGGAGGTTCAGGACAGACTCTTCAGTCTTCTTCCACTTAACTTGGCTTGAACTCTCCTTGGCAATGGGATGGAGGTTAAGCCGTGGTCAAAAGCCTAGCTGTCAGGACTTCAGCCCCAGCCAAGGGCCCAGGAGAGAGAAGTGAGGAGGGTTATTATAGGGGCTCAGAAGACTTGAATTTGACCCAACCTTGTGTTGATCCTGGGAGATGGCACAGATAAGGAAGTAACCAGGAACTGTGGAATTAAGACGCCTGAAGGTTTACCAGGTATGATCGGAAGCCTAAGATTTCTAGAATAGAACCCTGTGTTCCTCACAGACCTACCAACAGAAGTGAAGTCAATGAGAGTGATCGCTGGTGCTGTTTTAATCTACTCTCTGAGCTTCTGCCTTACTAGTTTCTACCACTGACCACACATTAATTCTTCTAAAATGTTTTCCTCCGTGTCTGTGATTCAGCCTGCATTCATGCTCATGATGAATCCCACAGCTCAGCCTTGCCCACCTGCCTTTGCACCTTCTGTGGGATTACCTGGTCTTACCCTGAGGCCTGTGTGCAATTCTGATTCACATCCAAGTGCAGGCCTAAGTGCTCACACAGCTGCAGCTAATCAGGGCGCTGGCGATCCAGTTGAGGAATGAATTATTTAGGGAGGCCTGAGTGCTGTAACAAGATCCAGCAAAATTACCGTGGCCCCAGAAATACAGAAGTTTATTTTCTCTGCGGGTTCCATGTCAGTGGAATTCTTAAACTAAATTAATTAAGGACCCAGGCTGGTGGTGATTCCGCCACCTTGAACACCTGGTTCTCAAGGCCACTTGCTCCTTGTCTTTCTCCACCCCAGGTATGTATCCCCTGGTCTTGAGCCTTTACAGCCTGTTAGTGGCCTGCATCATTTCTACTCGTGTTCCTGACTACTAGTTACACGGCCACATCTAAGGATCTATGAAGGAGCCTGGGAGATGGAGCCCAGTTACCTACAAGGAGAGGAGGTGGGTGTGGTGAACTGCTCGCAATTTTCTGCCATAAGGAAGGAGAACACACATACGAAACTGCGGATCGTGTATCTGAAACACGAACCTAGGGAATAATAACATTGGTTCTGAGTAGCAGTGAGCTGTGGAGGAGATCATTTTCCAAAGACCGTATGAATGAATGTATTTTGCTCTGATTGTGGTGGTGAGGGACAGAGTGAACAGAAGAGAGTTGAGCTGTGTGTAAAGGCACCTGTCTCGTGTAGCCATCCATTCGCTTGGTTAATTCTTCAGGTGTGCCAGCCATAGGAACAGGCAAGCAGTGTGTTGGAGCCCGCACACAAATGAGCCTGGCTGGAGGACAAGGCCCATGTTAGGGGAACAGCATGCAGAAGAGGCTCGTGAGGCGGATGGGGCAGGGAGGACAGATAAAACGTCAAGGCCCTGCTGTGGAAATCAGAGGTTATGTGACCAACAAGAAGAAGGTTCTTTCTGATTGAGCTGGCAGCTGTGTGTAGAAAAGAGTCGACAGAGATCAGAGGAATCAAGACAGGATGGAAGGAAGACAATTACCAAAAAACAGAGAGATGAGACAATGAGTCTTGAATTAAGAATGAAACTAAAGAAATAAAAAGGAAGGTATTGATAACAAAGAAAATGAGCAGGCCAGGGGAATGGCTGGGCATGGGAGGTGGAGAAGAATGAATTTCTGAGCCTGGAGAACCGGGTACCATTGACGGAGGGAGACCCTGGGAGAAGAGGATGCTGAAAACAGTGCCTGCGTGTTAATCTTGTACACCCAAGTAGAGCTGTCCCCTGGGTAAATGAAGATGGAAAACTCAAGGAAGTAGGAGAAATTAGGGCTAGAACTGTGAGGTCTGGGAGAGATGTGCACGTGAGTGCTGCTGGAAGGTGTCCAGTGCCTAAGAATAGGTGCAGAGATGGGGAATGACTGACTCGGGATCCAGCCAGTGTTCTCTGCACGTCTGTGATAGTTTCGTGTCTGTTGAGACATGACTAAGATGATTTTGCTCAAATGGAGTCCTGCCCCCAGGAGACCAGCAGGAAGCATAGGAAGCAGTCACACGTTCCATTTTTATTGTCCATTTTCTGTGTGGACACAAATGTTCTCTTAACTGAACGTCCTCATTTTTCTCAACTCTGCTAGAAAGGTTCAAGGGAGATAAGGCAGGGGGAGGTGAAGTCATTTGCTTTTAGTTGCACGAGTTAATGGCTGTAGCAGTAATATAACACAAGACTATATCCATTAGGACAGTGTTCCCCAAGTCTGAGAATCGATAGTCTATGGTTTCATTAAAGCAGAAGCGTGGTGCTTTAAGACAAAAGCATGTCACAGTGTTTCCCGGCACCATAAAAGTTACGTTCATACTGAAATTTTACCTCTGTTATTCAGAGTCACACTTTGTATGTATTATTGAGTGCCTGAATCGTGAAAGCTAGTCCTGAGGAACCTTCCATGCAGCTGGATTTGGCTATTTTAGTCTCTGGTCAGGCCTCCATTCATTTCATCTCTGAAATCTAATGATCCTCTACCAGCTGCTGTACTAGAGACTCTAAGGCTGTTAAACACCCAACCCTCTTGGGAGGGCATGCTCCTTACCCACAGATCATGGCTTTTACTTGTGCTTCTCCCTTCCCCCACCTCATTCCCTCCCAGTCATGGACTGCTAAAGATAGGGACCTCAAAATAGCCCAGTCTAAATATTTTGTATAAAATGTCAATAGTTTCAACAAGGGAAGACCTTGTGGTAGAGAAATATGGTCATATCCCCTGTTCATAGTTTCCATTTGACTTTAATAAAAAATGGGTGTACTACTTTCTTAGTTTCTTCTGTAGCATTAAAATTCTACATACATAGTTTCTGAAACTAACTGGGTATTCTCTAAGTGTTTACTCAATGAATGAATGAATGAGCTGGAAGTCTAAAAATTCCAGCTCCTCAGTGCCCTGAAGACCATCCTACCTCCATTGTTTTCTCCTCTGCCTTGGCACACTCACTGCCAAAATGTTTCTCCAGTGCACCCCTCAACCAGCCTCTGAGCTCTTCTTGTGCCCACTCTGCACCTGGAAGGGGGTCTAATCCGGAGGTTCAGGACAGACTCTTCAGTCTTCTTCCACTTAACTTGGCTTGAACTCTCCTTGGCAATGGGATGGAGGTTAAGCCGTGGTCAAAAGCCTAGCTGTCAGGACTTCAGCCCCAGCCAAGGGCCCAGGAGAGAGAAGTGAGGAGGGTTATTATAGGGGCTCAGAAGACTTGAATTTGACCCAACCTTGTGTTGATCCTGGGAGATGGCACAGATAAGGAAGTAACCAGGAACTGTGGAATTAAGACGCCTGAAGGTTTACCAGGTATGATCGGAAGCCTAAGATTTCTAGAATAGAACCCTGTGTTCCTCACAGACCTACCAACAGAAGTGAAGTCAATGAGAGTGATCGCTGGTGCTGTTTTAATCTACTCTCTGAGCTTCTGCCTTACTAGTTTCTACCACTGACCACACATTAATTCTTCTAAAATGTTTTCCTCCGTGTCTGTGATTCAGCCTGCATTCATGCTCATGATGAATCCCACAGCTCAGCCTTGCCCACCTGCCTTTGCACCTTCTGTGGGATTACCTGGTCTTACCCTGAGGCCTGTGTGCAATTCTGATTCACATCCAAGTGCAGGCCTAAGTGCTCACACAGCTGCAGCTAATCAGGGCGCTGGCGATCCAGTTGAGGAATGAATTATTTAGGGAGGCCTGAGTGCTGTAACAAGATCCAGCAAAATTACCGTGGCCCCAGAAATACAGAAGTTTATTTTCTCTGCGGGTTCCATGTCAGTGGAATTCTTAAACTAAATTAATTAAGGACCCAGGCTGGTGGTGATTCCGCCACCTTGAACACCTGGTTCTCAAGGCCACTTGCTCCTTGTCTTTCTCCACCCCAGGTATGTATCCCCTGGTCTTGAGCCTTTACAGCCTGTTAGTGGCCTGCATCATTTCTACTCGTGTTCCTGACTACTAGTTACACGGCCACATCTAAGGATCTATGAAGGAGCCTGGGAGATGGAGCCCAGTTACCTACAAGGAGAGGAGGTGGGTGTGGTGAACTGCTCGCAATTTTCTGCCATAAGGAAGGAGAACACACATACGAAACTGCGGATCGTGTATCTGAAACACGAACCTAGGGAATAATAACATTGGTTCTGAGTAGCAGTGAGCTGTGGAGGAGATCATTTTCCAAAGACCGTATGAATGAATGTATTTTGCTCTGATTGTGGTGGTGAGGGACGGAGTGAACAGAAGAGAGTTGAGCTGTGTGTAAAGGCACCTGTCTCGTGTAGCCATCCATTCGCTTGGTTAATTCTTCAGGTGTGCCAGCCATAGGAACAGGCAAGCAGTGTGTTGGAGCCCGCACACAAATGAGCCTGGCTGGAGGACAAGGCCCATGTTAGGGGAACAGCATGCAGAAGAGGCTCGTGAGGCGGATGGGGCAGGGAGGACAGATAAAACGTCAAGGCCCTGCTGTGGAAATCAGAGGTTATGTGACCAACAAGAAGAAGGTTCTTTCTGATTGAGCTGGCAGCTGTGTGTAGAAAAGAGTCGACAGAGATCAGAGGAATCAAGACAGGATGGAAGGAAGACAATTACCAAAAAACAGAGAGATGAGACAATGAGTCTTGAATTAAGAATGAAACTAAAGAAATAAAAAGGAAGGTATTGATAACAAAGAAAATGAGCAGGCCAGGGGAATGGCTGGGCATGGGAGGTGGAGAAGAATGAATTTCTGAGCCTGGAGAACCGGGTACCATTGACGGAGGGAGACCCTGGGAGAAGAGGATGCTGAAAACAGTGCCTGCGTGTTAATCTTGTACACCCAAGTAGAGCTGTCCCCTGGGTAAATGAAGATGGAAAACTCAAGGAAGTAGGAGAAATTAGGGCTAGAACTGTGAGGTCTGGGAGAGATGTGCACGTGAGTGCTGCTGGAAGGTGTCCAGTGCCTAAGAATAGGTGCAGAGATGGGGAATGACTGACTCGGGATCCAGCCAGTGTTCTCTGCACGTCTGTGATAGTTTCGTGTCTGTTGAGACATGACTAAGATGATTTTGCTCAAATGGAGTCCTGCCCCCAGGAGACCAGCAGGAAGCATAGGAAGCAGTCACACGTTCCATTTTTATTGTCCATTTTCTGTGTGGACACAAATGTTCTCTTAACTGAACGTCCTCATTTTTCTCAACTCTGCTAGAAAGGTTCAAGGGAGATAAGGCAGGGGGAGGTGAAGTCATTTGCTTTTAGTTGCACGAGTTAATGGCTGTAGCAGTAATATAACACAAGACTATATCCATTAGGACAGTGTTCCCCAAGTCTGAGAATCGATAGTCTATGGTTTCATTAAAGCAGAAGCGTGGTGCTTTAAGACAAAAGCATGTCACAGTGTTTCCCGGCACCATAAAAGTTACGTTCATACTGAAATTTTACCCCTGTTATTCAGAGTCACACTTTGTATGTATTATTGAGTGCCTGAATCCTGAAAGCTAGTCCTGAGGAACCTTCCATGCAGCTGGATTTGGCTATTTTAGTCTCTGGTCAGGCCTCCATTCATTTCATCTCTGAAATCTAATGATCTAATCTAATAAAATTATAAAAGATTCTTAAACTGCATAGCACTTAATCAGCTTAGTCCGAGAGAATTAAATCAAAGCCCTAGGTGTGCACACTTCATCGCTCAGATGAAATCTCACCCAGGGAGACAATCTTATTATTTGGTTACTTATTATTTGGGATGCCGGAAGGTTGGGAGGGGACTGCATGTATTGTGAAAGATGTGGCAAGAAGCAGACACGTAGAGGCAGCTCTGTGGTCATACTGGTGCAGCGTAGTCTGACCAGCAGGGGTCTGAGCTGTGGACAGTTAGGAGATGTGATCCACGGGCCCTCACTTACCAGTACAGGACATGCAAGTTCCTGAGCTCCAAATTCACTAGTTCTATTAACTGAATTAATAGAACTAACATGGTAGAGTTACTCAAGAATTCATTGAGATTTTATGTATATATAAAGATTTTAGCATATGCATACACGCATATTCATGCACATATATACTCTAGCAGTGTGTGTGTTATATACCTACATATAGCTCCGACTGTGTTTGTGTCCTAGCACTCTTCCCCCAAAACGTGACTTGTCGTTATTATTATTACGAATTATTACATTTTTAAAAATATGTTTTATTAAAAACCATATAGCAGTGGTCTCAAGTGTGGGGGAGAGGCTGCCGAACACAATGTTGAGATAATGTTTGTTCTGCCTGCATCACGCCGGACTTCAGGAAGCCGGAAAGAGAGCAGTGCCGGGTTATTGTGTTCCCCTCCTAGAAAGGCGGCTGAAAGAACATAGCCTTGGTGATGGTTCTGAAAGGCGAGCTTCACTGAGTGTAGTCCCACAGAGAAGACTTCTGGGGACAGCTCACTTCATGCCTTATTCCAGGTGTGGAGTAGACCATGGCTCCTTGGATTGGGCTGGGACAAACCCAATATCGCCAGCATCCCAGAGAGTTTCAGGGAATACTTTTCTCTAATGACTGACTGCCTTTGTCTCCCTGTGGTGTGGAGAAACAAAGATTTTTTTAGACTCAATCCTGGGACAGGCTCTGATTCTGTTTTGACAGAAATTCAATTTCTCAACAGAATTTTCTGCAAATGTGGAATTGGTTAATAATGAAAGAGGCTTCCTTAGAAGTTATAAACTCATTTATTCATTGAACATTTATTGATGCCCTGATTTGTGCCAGGTGATAGAAATGCAGACACACAGTCCTTCGGGCTCATAGGTTCCTGGAGAGCTGCCAGGAACACAGGTGGACATGCTCAGCGCTGGAGTGAATGCTATGGTGAGGGGAGCCCTGGACTAGAGTCCCCAAGTGGATAGCCTAGCCAGTCCCAAAGGCTGGAGAATATTGATGACTGGCATGTTACTGTGCCTTAGAAGAAGTCCCTTAAAATCATCCTATCACTCACAACTTTTCTTTGTGCCTCTGAATCCTATTGTAGGATTTTGACCCAGGAACTATTTTAAACTTTTAGCAGTGGATCCTGTTGTGACAAAGCCCTACCAAAGTAACAACTCGTATCATGAGGATATTTATAAAAGTGTTTTGTCCTTTCCAAAGGGAGAACTATTTAGCATTACAAAAAGAGGTGGTAGTGGTACTGAGTAGTCTTCCATGTGTTTCTAGAAATCATAGAAAGTTTCCAGTATATCTACATGCATTCCTGACAATATATAGCCTCTGAAATTTAGCTCCTCATTCCCAGTGCCCTCTTGTCTCAGTGCATAATAATGGTTCTGAGGTCCATGAGTCAGATATTCTTAAGGTTGCTATCTATGCAAAAGATACTCTTGAGTTGTACAGTGCACAACTTGCTCAACTGAGTATGATAGCCCTTAATTCTGGTGGTTTCAGATCATAAAGGGGAGACTTCTTGTTCTTCCCCTAACATGGGTCAGGATTGATTATAAATATTGCTGAAATGAGAATACATTTGAGTATCCTTCCAAATACTTGCAACTTCTTACTATGTTCTATCTCTGGAACTTTAGGCAAATTACTTCATCTTTATGAGCTTCATTTGTAAAATGGGATAATAATGACTAACTCTTAACGAGCCCTCACCATATGTCAGACACCATTCCAAGTGCTTTATATGCATTATCTAATTTAATGCAAACCTCTCAGTGAAGTGTGGTTGTAATCACTTTATCTACAGAAGAGATGTCACCTACAGAGGTGACCAAAGCTCAAACCTTGGGATCAAGATCTACCCAAGGTCACCCAGCAATTCAGTGCAGGGGTCAGGACTTGAACCCAGATCTGTCGGGCTCAGATGTCCATGCATTTTACTATGCAATGAACTAGTCACATGGATCAATGTATTACAGTCCCCAAACAAAATGGATTTTTCACTTAAGTTAGCAGATTGTCTTTCTGTCTTACCATTGTTTCAAGGCTGACTTTGCTGATGCTTGGAATTGCCTTGGGATGTCTGGTTCAGTGACTAGGTAGCAACACCAACTCCTAATACTACCTTTGACTTAACACACTCTGCAGGATTTAATAGCTCTACTAGAAATTTTAGATCACACTTTGTGTTAATGTTCATAAATAATTTATTTCTCCTCAGTTCTTCAAATGAGATTGGAATCTACTTGATATTTTTTCTCTACTAGTTGACACAGCCAACAATGAATTCTATGAACCTAAAATGCTATACCTCTGTCTGAATAATTAATATATTCTAGCAACAGTGATTACTGGACCTTTTGGCTACCCACTTTGATTGTGTTCATCCAGTTGGACAGAACACCAGTTGTGGCAACTTGAGGTTTTCTAAATGAGGGCTTAAAATAATTTAATCAGTTATCTGGGCTGCTTTCCCATGAAGAACAGGTGTTGTAAAGTAATTGAGTCCCTGATGTTGTCCCTGGAATAAAAGAGAAGACAAGTGAGCCTGGGTCTCCATACAGATGACCAGAAAGCCTCATGTAGGTTGTAGAGTGCTCTAAGACTGAACGGAGTCAGGGCTCCAAGTTCAAGGCCAAATCATGTTAGGGCTGTTTCTAGTTTTCATCTTTTTTACTTTAATTTTTTGAGTAATTTTCTCTGATTATAGAGGTAATACATATTTGTTTTGCAAAGTTTTGAAAATTAAAAGCATAAACAAGAAACACAGAGAGACTCATAATGCCAATCTCTAAAGATAACTGCTATTAACATTTTGGTATATTTTCCAGTAGATACAGATGTAGATGTAGATATATATAGTTTTAACTATAGCACTTTCTTTTGCTGCTATAAGAAATTATCACAAACAGTGTCTTACAATCAGACACATTTATGATCCTATAAATCAGAAGTTGTAAGTGTTACTGGGCTAAAATCAAGGTGTTGGCAGGGTGTTCTTTTTGGAGACTCTAGGGAAGAATCCATTTCTTTGCTCATTCAGGTTGTTCGCAGAATTCAGTTCTTTGTGGTTGTAAAATATAAGGTTCTCATTTCTTGCTGGCTATACATCAAGGGCCGTTCCCAGCTTCTAGGACTACTCACATTTCTTGGCTTGCGGCCCCCATCCCCATCTTCAAAGCCAACAACGGTTGATCAAATCCTTCTTACACCGCATCTCTCTGACTGCAGCTGGGAATGTCTCTCCATTTCAGGGCCCCATGTGATTAGATTGGGCTCACCTGTTTAATCCGGGCTGTGCTCCCCATTTCAAGGTCTGTAACCTTAATCACTTCTGCAAAGTACCTTTTACCATGGAAGGCAACCTAGCCAGAATTGGAATGGTGCATCTTTGAGGGTTGTTCTTTGGACTACCAAAATAACTTTGGGAACATCCACTTATTGAAGGTTTCTCAGATTTCAGTGTGTGTAAGACTCACCTGCGGAGCAGCAAGTTTGAGGTGTGGCCCAGGGATCTTTATTTACGCAAGCTTCTTCTGTGCTTCTGGAACAGTGACCCACAAGTAACACTTAAGGAAGCACAATCATGACATCAGTATCCTTCTAGCACATATATTTTAATGAATGCATAGCATCCGTGTATTACTTTTTTTTATAAGCAAATCTCCATAATTCTATTGGTTGTTATTTATTTGTACCATCCACAGTTATTTCCTCATCACACCTTCTTTTAAATGCAAAAACCTTCCACATTCATGAGCAATTCTATACCTGGGTGTGTAGTGTTTTCTTTTTGGGTGGAGGTGATTGGTTTTGTTCATTTATTAGAGCGCTGAGAAGCCCGAGCCTCTGTCCTTCCAAACGCGAAGGAGAGGCTGACAGCATTATCGCTCATCTGCCTGTCACCGTGGCTGGCCACAGTCGGTTCCTGCAGTGTGTGACCATTGCATTTCTGTCGCTGGAAGCTGCTCCGCTTGCTGCATGGTAGAGGAGGCATTTTGGAAAGTTCATAACTCACCCAAACCTCCTGGGTTCCGTGTTTCACCTGAACTGGAAAATTCTTATGTGCAAGTTCATTTACTCTTAAAATGTTTCTGTTTCTAAGAAAAAGGGTTCAGGAAAGCATTCATAATGGCTTCCAAGGCTATCAAAGAGGTGGAGTCGCACACATGGAATGACTTAAGTAGAAAGGAATGGTGGCACAAACATTTTCCTTAAATTCCTTAGCTTTAAAACTGGAAAAGAACAGGGCAAGAAAAAAAAAGGGGGGGTTTCATTTTCTTATAATTGGGGTTTGGAAAATAATTATAAACTATGCAAGAGATAGAATCTCACCATCCAAACATGTTCAGGAACCTCAAAGTTTAATAGATTCTCTTACTTAAGAAAGCATTTACATATCTTAAAAAAAGATCTTGGCACTTGCATCACAAAGAATTGGTTTGTTTAGTTTTATTTTTTTATTTTTTTTCCCCATCCTAGAAAGAACTTGGTTATTTTGAAATCTTGGAAATTTAAAGTACAAGAGGTTTTGTTTTTTTTTTCCCTAAGTCAAAATCTTTGTAATGAAATATTGTATGCTTTCTTTGTTCTGCTATAGATAAAGATTTTCTTTTTCTTTTTTTTTTTTTTTAAAGATTTTATTTATGGGGCGCCTGGGTAGCTCAGTGGGTTAAGCCTCTGCCTTTGGCTCAGGTCATGGTCTCAGGGTCCTGGGATCGAGCCCCACATCGGGCTCTTTGCTCAGCAGGGAGCCTGCTTCCCCCTTTCTCTCTGCCTGCCTCTCTGCCTACTTGAGATCTCTCTCTCTCTCTCTCTCTGTTTCTCTGTCTTTAAAAAAAATAAAGATCTTATTTATTTATTTGAAAGAAAGAAAGGGGGGAGGGGCAGAGGGAGAGGAAGAAGCAAGGCTCCATCCCAGGACCCCAAGATCATGACCTGAGCTGAAGTCAGACGCTTAACCAAATGAGCCACCCAGGTGCCCCAAGTTTTTATTTTCTAAAACAGGAATTGAGAGCATTAAAAGAAACATAGTCTAGACAATTTGCATTTTACTAATCTGTTTATAAGTGCAGCAGTAAGCTACTGTAAAATTAGTGACTGGGCCTGACGGGGCTCAAGAATGACCGTGAACAAGCACGGAGGGAAAGACACTACAGCAGGTAAACAGACAATTCTATTTTCTAAGGCGTTTTTGAAAAGAAAGTCCTGGAAACTAATTGTTTAGTGTCTAAAGGAAGCTGTTGCTTTTTTCTTTCCTTTGCTATAAATAAATTATTCCGGAGCCACATTTGCCCAAAGATGAGGAGATTCTAAGTATGTATATTTGCATGTATGGGTTCTGGTGACATAAACAAGAAGAATCCTGTTGTGGAAGGACTTTCTCTGGCAGATGAGCTCTGGATGTCTTTTGAACACATTTTATTTTAAATTAAATTAAATTAAATTTTAATTGGGATATCACTGACCTATAACATTGCATAACATTAAGGGGTCCAGCACATTGATTTGATATGATTATCACCCAAGCGTTAGCTCATACCTCTGTCATATCACATAATTACCATTTGCTTTTCTGTGGTGAGAACATTTAAGATCTAATCTCTTAGCAACTTTGAAGTGTATAACACAGTATTGTTACCTATAAATACTGTGCTGTGCATTTGATTCAGAACTTACTTATTTTCTAGTTGCAAGTTGATACCCTTTGACCAGCACCTCCCCAGTTCTCCTATCCCCTGTGATCCCTGGTAACCAGCATTCTACTCAGTGTTTCTATGAGTTCTGCTTTTTTAGATTCCACAGAGAAGTGAGATCCTATAGTATTTGCCTTTCTCTAACTTCTTTTACTTAAGATAATGCCCTCAAGGGCCACCCATGTCGTGGCAAATGGCAGGATTTTTTTCTTTCTCATGACAGAATAATAGCCCAATGTGTGTGTGTGTCTGTGTGTCTGTGTATAAGTACATATCACATCCTTTTTATCCATTCATCCACTGATGGACATTTAGGTTATTTCCATATGAGCTCTTCAGAATGTTTTTAAAGCAAATTCTGGAGTTTAATAATAAATACTTTAGCCTTACTTCTACTCTTCAGAGACACTAAGTGTAAAGGTGGAAGTTCTAGAAATTTGAGAGCGATGGGGAGAGAAGAAATTCTCAAAGGGTCCAAGTAAAATGGAATAGCTCAGTCACAACAACCCCGAGGGCTGGAGAATATATGAAGGAGCAGGAACTCTTCTTGTTGGTGAGGATATAAAATGGCATAGCAACTTTGGAACACAGTCTGGCAGTATCTTATAAAATTGGGTGTACACTTCCCGTATGACCCTGGAATACCACTCCTAGGTATTTACCTAATAGAAATGAAAACATGTCAAAAGACTTGTACACGAATAGTCATAGCAGCTTTATTCATAATAGTAAAAAGTTGGAAACAACCCCAGACGTTCATCGGTAGGTGAAAGGATTTTAAAAAAATGTGTCCTGTTCACATAGTCGGATACTGCTTAGCAATAGAAAGGAACGTACTACCTATATACACACACACACACACAAAACAGATGGATATCAAAAATTTTCTGTTGATCAGAACTAATACGACATATGGTATAATTTATTTATTTATTTTTGGTATGATTCATTTAAATAAGACTCTAGAAAAGAAAATCCAATCTTCAGTAGATGCAGTAGTGGTTGTCTGGGGCTAAAGGTGGAGATAGGATTGACAGGGAGGAAGTATAAGGGAAAAGCCGATTTGGAAAATTTCCACAACTTGTTCGGGTGATTCATATTTGTCAAAACTCACTAATCTGGGGTGCCTGGGTGGCTCAGTCATTAAGCGTCTGCCTTTGGCTCAGGTCATGATCCTAGGTTCCTGGGATTGAGTCCTGGATTGGGCTCTTTGCTCAGTGGGAAGCCTGCTTCTCCCTCTCCCACTCCTGCTTGTGTTCCATCTCTTGCTGTCTTTCTTTCTGTCAAATAAATAAATGAAACCTTTAAAAAAAAAACTCACTAAACTGATTGAATGTGTCTATTTTATTATATGTAAGTTTTGCCATAGTCAAATTGATTTTTAAAACAGAGTTCCAAAAACTAAGTAAATGATGATAGGTGCGGTTCAGAACCGCTTTGCTACTTTGCCCATAATTATGGGAAGAAGTGAAAATACTTCAGACTGGTTTTACGAAGTGCTAATGCAAGGCTAATTGTTCTGCCATTTGTCAGTGAGCTGTTAGACACCCAAATTTCCTGAAAGGGAATTCCCAGCATTTTTCAGGTGAATCTCTCTCTTTCTCTCTCTCTCTCTCAAACACACACACATATAGATGTTCGAGAGAGAAAATGAAAGTGAGAAACCCCTTGTCCTTCATTTTAGATTTTAGTTCAGCAGTTCATTAAGTCATCCTCAATTGGTGTTGCCAGGTACCAAGTGTCCGAGGATGAATACGTGGTTCTCAACTTGTAAAGGACAAACAGCCCGGCAGAGGTCTCAAGTGATCTTTTTTTTTTCTTTTTAAGATTTTTATTTATTTACCTGACAGACAGAGATCGCAAGTAGGCAGAGAGGCAGGCAGAGAAAGAGGAGGAAGCAGGCTCCCCGAGGAGCAGAGAGCCCGACGCAGGACCCTGAGATCATGATCTGAGCAGAAGGCAGAGGCTTTAACCCACTGAGCCACCCAGACACCCCAAGCCTCAGCGATCTTAACAAGGACTCAGCACAGTGAGACTGGTTAACCATAATGACAACAATAATAACAATCGCTTATTGAGTGTTTTCTGGTGGCAGGCACTGGGGACTGTGAGTAATATATTATCTCATTTAATCTTCATATTGTCGGTGAAGCTTTGCAGCACGGGGGCTTTTAGCTCCCTCTTTTACAGAAGACACAACAGAGGCTGGGAGATGTTAAATAACTTACCCACAATTATACAGCAAATGAGCAGTAAATGGCAGAGTTGACGTCTATTCATAACCATTATGTTGTAGCCCAGCAGTGGACCATGTGGAATATGAATAAAGGGCATCTGACATCAAGTATTCGAAAACCATTACAGTTTGTCCAGCCTTGATCAGAACTGCCCTCAAATCCCAAGCCTGGCAGGTTTCTTCCCAAAGAGGTACTATTGTTACCTTTATCCAGGTTCTCTTAAGGATTGTCTTTCCAAACAATAGGCTGGGCTCTCCACAGTTCCTTACACTGACATTCTTCTACCAGGGGAGCCTGCAGAGCTGAATAATGTTCTTGGATTTGTGTCTCTCATCTTGTCACTGATTAGTCCTAACTCTTCCTGGCAAGACTCCTGCCAGGCTATTTCAGGAAACAAAAATTCATTACATACATCCGTATTGATTTTCCCTCTCCTTTGCTTATTACTGAAATGCTTTTCCCTCCCTCTCTTGAAGAAGCAGCATTGCAATTACTGGAAGCTCTGCTCTCCCCAGCAGCCCGCCTCCAGGACCAGGGGGCCTTGGTGATGCTCTCAGAAGGTAGGGACCAAGAAGCCAGAGCAGCATGTCGCTACTCTGTCCTCCAGGAGTGAGCTTGTTGATGGCCTCATTCAAACGTGGCTCCTGGGTGTGTGGCGTGGTAGTATCTCACTAGCTAACCAGCAGAACTCTTTGTAGTGATCATCTGAGTTTGCTGGTTTCCTCGAGTTCCTGCCCCAGTAATTTCGGGTATAAATGCTGCAGTGAGCTTTTCAGGAAAACCACTCAGCTTTGGGGGAGGCAAAAGAAGAGAAACTGATTTTTACTGAGTGAATGAAAATATTATTGGAAATATTCTTATTGAGTTCCTACCACGTGTGAGGTTCTGGGGACCTGTGTGAGCAAGACGCAGGATTTTGATCTCATGGATTTTACAGTCTGGTGAGAGATACAAACAACAATAGTAACAATAGTAAGAATGAGGTCAAAACACAGAATAATAATTAGAAGTTGCAAGAAAAGCAGTGTTAGAGTTATAGATGGCAGAGAGAAAAAAAATAGCTGGGGATTATTTTAGACACTTTCCCGTGCAATATTACACATTGACCAAAACACCCATGAAGTCGGTATTCTCTCTCAACTTGGACAGCACATTAAGTAGTCTGTTCCAGTTGCCAGTGGAAATGGGAGGCAAGGCCAGGTCTGTCTAACTCGAAGGCCTGCGTTCATTGCACAGGGCTGTGTTCTGAGGCACAGAAGACCCCCTCCCTCCCTCTACTCCTTGTCACCGCAGAATGTGGTTTAGGTCTTAGGCAACTGTTGGCTCTTGGTACAGATTTGCTCTCTTGCCTGTAAGCTTCCTTTCTGTCAGAAGGAAAGAGAAACCCTAGTCCTCCAAGGCAGTAAATGATGGACTAGATATAATTTGCTTCCTGGAGAAGCCCTCAGATTGTTTGTTAGTGATCCAGGCCAGGCCAGCTCTTGGTTTCCAGTGGATGAGTTCTACACTGGGACACCTACTATCTGGAGATGATCTCTCTGCTCTGGGGCTGCCATTCTAGACCCCCAGGCATGTGCATGCCAGGCTTTTGCATAGCCTATTCTTCTTTCTGCCAGGTGCCTCATAGTTATTCACGTTTCTGCTTGGGGCTCCCTGTCAAATCAGTGCCACCTGTCCCTTCCCTCAGGTGGCACTGTGCATGAGGCATCACCCCTGGGAGAGCATAGTTGGGGACCTATAAGCCTGGCTTTACATGATCAGGCATTGGGGGTGTGGTGAAGGGATGGGAGCATGGTCCAGCCCTTGGCTGCCTTCTACCTGGTGCAAATCCTCTTGTGTGGCTTTAGTGATTTGGCTTCTTTCCAATCAGTATCTCCTGAGATGCTCATCATCTCTCATGTGGTCCTGACCAACAGGTTCTCACAGGTCACTTGACTATTACTATTATAGTAGTATAGTATTCATTGTGTGTGTGTGTGTGTATGTGTGTGTATATATATATATATATATATATATATATATAGTATTATATATATAGTAATACAGTATTATATATAGTATTATAGTATTTATTATATATACACACACACACATATATACATACATATTATAGGAATGTATACATTACACACATATATCCAGATTATTTAACTATTATAACCATAATAATATTATTATTTTGGAGCTGTGGAAGAGAATAGAGACTCATAGACCTGTTTTCTGCCTAGTCTCTGGTTTTGGAACCCTCTTCCCCATTCTTTGCCTAGCTAACTCTTGCCCATTGTTCAGGCTTCAGCTGAAATGTTATGTCTCCCTCAATCTAAATTAGCTGGTTCTCCCTCTGAGAACTTTGTACATTGTTTTCATAATGCTTAGTAGTCTAAATACACACACACACACACACACACACACACACACACACACATCATTCTCTGTTTAAGGTTTGTCTGATCCCACACCTCCACCCTACTCCATTATAAACCCCATAGAGCTCAGGGGTTTCGTTTGTTTGTTTGTTTGTTTGTTTCGTTTGCTTCTGAATTCTCAGCACCTTGCCAAATGCTTAGTACTTATGAGTCACACACACAAAAATACAGAAAAAGGAAAAAACCTTGAGGTACTGGGCTTGCCCAGATCCCATGGCTAATTAGTAGAGCAACAGCACTTGAACCCACATTTCTGGGGGCCCATAACAGGGCTCTTTCCAATATGTCAGGCTGAGTGGGGTTGCCTTTGACAAGGTGTTAAAAATCCAGCTAATTCCTTTCAGATTCTAAAGCCCTGTTTTTAATTAAGAAATGACATTGGTGGTGTGAAAGGGGGTGCCCAATGAAAAGTGGCTTTACATGGAGGACATTAGAAGAAGGAAGGGAAAAATGAAGGGGGAGAAATTAGAAGGGGAGACGAACCATGAGAGACCATTGACTCCGAGAAACAAACTGAGGTTTTCAGAGGAGAGGGGTTGGGGGGATGGGTTAGCCTGGTGATGGGGATTAAGGAGGGCACATATTGCATGGAGTACTGGGTGTTATAAGCAAACAATGAATCATAGAACACTACATCAAAAACTAATGATGCCCTATATGGTGACTAACATAAAAAAAAAAAAAAAAACAGAAAATTACTGTTTTGCTTCAGAGACATCTAAAAATAAAGCCTGGAAAGCAAAAGAAAAAAGGAAAGTGGCTTTACCCTGGATTGCTTGGATTCACACTCCTGCCTCACAGCGTTCCCAAGAAATCCTTGATGTGGGACCTGCTGTGTTCATTGTCAGGGAGTGAAAAGAAACATAAAGGACAGGCAAAGATGCTCTCCTTTGACCTTGTGGAGAAAACTTGCCTGTCTGTCCAGACCCGTGCACAAGGGTTCTGAGAGTCTCTGTGGAGGAGGGCCAATGTCAGGGGGACAGGGGCAGGGCTGATTCCAGTGCAGAGGTCTGCCCGGGTCTCTGATTGTGGAAGTTACTGCCTGCAGGCCTGCTTGACCCAATGAAATACGGAGGCTGTGGGGAAAGTGTCCCTGGTAAGAGTGCAATCTCTGGCCCATTGTCTGTGTTTATCATCTTGGTGGTGGAATGGCTCTCTCTCTGGGGTTTGGTGGAGACGTGGCATGGACATCTAGATGGGTTGGAAGGGCAGAAGTCACATTTTGTTTTCACTAAATGAAGCTTTTCCTCTTTCAAGCTAGATTCTGGCCGCAAGCAGATTTCTCCCCAGCTTCTGAATAAGGCAAGTGAGAGCATAGTCCTTACGGGGAGGGTGGTTTGCTTGATGCTAACTTGGGTCACGTAGCTTATACCCAATCCCATCCAGGGCACGCTGTGGAGCCTGAGTGTCCTGGTGTTGAATTTGGACCTGGAGCAAATCAATTAAATAAGACCAAGAGGAAGATGAGCTACCAGGGCATCTGAACTTCATCAGGCCATGCAATTGACCTTCAACCTAACATTCATTTCTTTTGCCCTGCTGATTTTACTCCCATGCGTCCAGCAAGGCCACAATAATGTTGAGAATGGGATGTCTGATGTTTCATCCATTACCACCCTTGCCAAACAGCTGGAGGTCTCTTTCAAGCTTTAACAGTTGGTATTGCTGTTAACTCTTTATTAGATTTTACAACTAACTCCTAATTATTTCATGTGTCTGTAAAGATTAGGTTCTGTTGTAACAGAGTGGCTCAAATTATTTCACTTAAAAGAAGTCTGGAAGAAAGTAGTTGAGGGTATGTATGGCTGCTCGGCAAAGCCATTAGAAAGCCGGTCTCTTCTCCAGGGCACAGTTTTCATCACTAAGGTCTTCTTAGAAGGCTACTGAAGCACTAGCCATCACATCTGTATCCCAGTTGGTGGGAAGGAGGAAGGAGGGGGAAGGACAAAGGGCTCTTTCCCCAGCAGCACCCACTGACTTTACATCTCGTTACACAGCCCTCTGGGAGGTTCCATGTGGTATTGCCAGTGATGTGTCCCCAACCAGGATTTGGCCGCCTGCTACGGCTAATGGCAGGGCGGGCTGGGAAGGGCCTTCAGCTGTGTGTGGTGCTGGACCAAGTAAGATTAGGGTCCTCTTACTCAGGAAAAGAGGGGAGTGGAACCAAATGGTAGTTTCTGTCACATGCCGTTTGCATTTCTTGGGGCTCTTTTTTTTTTTTTTTTAATCTTTCTAATATTGAGACTTTTCAAGGAGAAAAGGAAATAGAACTGAGAGTCATACTAATCCATTTTGTTACTTGCTGTCAGATTTGATTTCAAAAAAATGCTGGAAAAGAGGTCAGAATCCCCATCTCTATCTGCGCTAGAGGGTACACTGTTCCTCACATTCTTGTTAGACCTGTTCTTCCCCCCACCCGCCGTGTGTGGAGAGGGTAGATGCAATTTGACTGTGGCAGGTGGACACATAGCTCAAGAACTGGACACTTTGCAGTGTCTCCAGCCATCCGTCCTCATTGGAGAGTTTCCTGTGACGGTCATGGGGACAAAGTCTGTAACATGCTTGAACTCTCAGAAATTAGGCATTCAGCCAGCACAAACGCTTGGTAAGAACTTCTGGCCAAACTTCAAGAAGTTCTCAGAGAGCAAGCGTTATTTTCCAGGAAATGCCAGCTTCTTCCATGAGTAATTTCATCGCTAATTCCCCGGGGCTCACACATCAGCAGGTTTACGTGATAGGGTCCTGAAGGAGGAGGACATTCTTGACTTTCAGGTGAGAGGAGCTAATAAGAACAATGAGTCTTACTTTGGCAAAAACTAAGGTTCTAACATACGTATAGGGATACATGATGAAAGCTTTTCTCAGCACTCCTGCCCTGAAATCCTTTCTTCCACTCCACTGAATCTGCTATGATCTTGCATGAACGGAGGTCACTGGTGACAGAGCAGCTTTTTAAATAAGCTGCAGTGACTCCCAGTTCCTCCACTGTCCTCCTCCCCCTTCCCAACCCTGTGCTCCAACTCTTCCTGTACTAGGACACCAACTTATAATTTGTCCACTCCAATGTCTGTTTCTCCCACTGGGCTGTAAACTCTTGGAAAAGAAGAGCTGATTTTATTTAAATCTGACAGCTTCAGCATCTTGCACAGTGCCTGGCATTTATCTGGTCCTCATTAAATATTTCTGAATGGATGAATGAATAAAGGACTGCAAATCAAACTGCTGCTGTAGAAACTGAAAACACTTCTATTAACAGGCCAAGAATGGCTGGCATGGACTGAGTTGACATGAGATTCTATTTTATTGGTTTGACCTCTGACACACTCGTGTTGTGCAGAATGCCAGGTGTGGGTCCTGAAATGTGATCACGACAAAAGAGAATGGAAGGGAGAAAGAGGAGGGAGGAGGAGGCTCAGAAAGAGAACAAGGAGGAGGATGAGGAGGAGAAGGAGAAGGAAAAGCTATGGTTTCCTAAATTCTGTACTCATGGAAACATAAGGATGAACTTCATCTCTTGTATCTTACAAGGCTCATAGTAGTACCAAAAAGGAAAAACCTAAGGGAATGAAATTAACAACCAAGTAGTTTGAGGACGAAAAGCTAAATAAAATGTATGTCTTTCTTGGAGGAAAAATGAGACTTCTTTTGTCAGTGGTTAACCAATGTGATCTTTAAGGTAATGAGAAGAGGCAGCGAGTTGCTGGACTTGACTGATTCCACAACTCTTGGCCAACCTAATCCCATCGCTTACGCTCACCTCCTATGAAACCTTCTCCTTTGATCTTTGTTTAAGGACTCTTACCAAACAGACCAGCTTTGTCAGCACCAAGCCTCGGCCTCAGAGATAATCTCCGCCATTTGTGCTATTTTAGCGATACTCAGGCCATGTTTCTGGAATCCTTTTGCGACCTTCCATGGCCTTTCTTCAGGCCATTATTACAGGTTCTTCTTCAGACATCAGTGCCTTTGCTTTACCTCCAGTCTTAGTCCTTAGTGAGATTAAAAAGTTGAGTCTTGTAAGTGCTGAGGATGGGGGGGTGTGATTGAGTGCTTTACGGCTGCCTCGGACTCCCTGAGGATTTGTCCACCGCAGTGACTTTGCTGACCTGAGAGGATTTACAATTTGGGAAGCAGTGCCCAGGCCTCCTTCTCATCTTTGATTGGGCCATTTGATTGCAAGAGCCTGGTGAGCTCTGTGGAGTCTGAGAGAGAGTGGCCTTACTTAGCCTTGTCACAGATGCAGATCTTTCTGACCAGAAATGGGCTGTACCTGGGGTTAGTCAGGGTCCTATACCTTGGAACAGTATTTGTCATGGTAGTTTGGGGACCTGTGGCCTCAGCAGAACCAGGCATAATTATTAAAGTTTTCATTTCCTGAGCTTAACCTCAAACCTAATCAGAACCTCTGGAGGAGGCAACTCTAGAATTTTTATAAAGGAGAGGCGTGGGGTCAGCAGTCTCTTTGGTGAAGGGGCTACGAGGCTTTCCTTGAATCTGTTTCCGTAGTCCATACAGTTTGACTTAGAGTCTATGCAACTGAATAAAAGTCCAAACTGAAAACAAGCAAATGTCCATCAACAGGGGAATTGGATAAATCGTGGTATAGCTTTACAATGGACAAAGATTCAGCAATGAGGGAATAAACGACAGGCAACCGTAAGGATAAATTTCACTGACACTGAGCTGAGCGGAGAGAAGCCAGACACCAAAGAACACACACTGCTCGGCTGTATTCATGCAACAGCTCTAGCAAAGACAACCAAGCCTAGCGATGGGGAAGAACTCAGGGCTTGCTCATGTCTGGGAGGTGGGTGGGGATTGACTGGGAGAGGGAAGAGAGAGGAATTTGGGGAGTGATGGAAAGGTTTGTTTAGAAATCATTGTGATTGTGGTTACATGTGCTTATGAAATCATCAAAGCGAATCAAAGCTTGCACTGAAAATGGGTGCATTTTATTGCATATAAATGATATCTCAACAAAATTGATTTTTACACAGAGCAACAGTTTCTAAAGATTCACACTTTCCAGAAGAATGATGAAGTTTAAGTTGTTCATATCATATGATGTATCATATCATATGATGATTATGGAGTTCATGGGGATTATTAGATATGGGCTAAATCTCTCCAGACACTTCTTGGTAGCCCCTGCTCTTTGGGGATGAAGCCCAGGGTTCTCTACTTGAACATAATCCTAGGTGATTCTTATGCTCACTGCAGTGTGCCCTTCTGCTAATGCTTCTCAGTGCCCTGAAGATCGTTGAGCTGTTTTGGAATGATAGCTGGCTTGCTGATGTTGGCCAGATTCAGTGAGTCTGGGCCTGAGAAAACTGTTATTACTTTATTAAGTCCTTAAACTTCAGTGTTAGTTACAAGGCCTTACTGACAAATGACTACAATATATCTGGCTAATTGTCACGCAGTAACCTTATCTCATTACGGAAGGACTGTTGATGGCTTTGTTTGAGCATCTGATAGGTTTCAGAATCTTGAACAACCAAGTGTCATTCCAGATAGCCAGTCTTGCAGAAACTGCTGTTCCGTGTGTCTCACCATCCCTTCCTGCACTATCCCAGAGTTTCTTTTTCAGAGGACAAAGTTGGTTGTATCTTAATGACATCACTTAACACTTTGTGGCCACTTACTACTTGCCAGGATGAGCACTTGGCAGTCATTGTCTCATTTAATTTTCACTACCCACATGAAGAGGGATCTGCGGTTCGGAGAGGTTGGGGGACTTGACAGAATGTTCACAGCTGCTCCAGCATCAGAGCTAGACTTTGGCCAATGTCCAACGCCAGAGGGGTGGCCCTCAGCCCTGCTTCCACTTTAGAATCACCTGAGGAGCTTATAAAACTCGTAATTCCCAGGCTCCATCCCAGAACAATGAAATCAGAATCTCTGCGGGTGCTCACCAGTATTTTTTAAAAGCTCCTTAGTGATTCTAATGTGCAACAAAGGCTGGGAACCAAACTCCAACTTCTGACCCTTAACCACAACGTTACAATGGAAGGTGGTGAGCACAGCACACCAAGTTCACCTGGAACTGACTGACTGATTTGCTTCTCTTTGGGTCCTCACACTGGTTATGACCACACTCCTGTCATCCTGTGATTTAGCATGGATACATGGACAAACTTCCAGGGAGACCTTGTCCTATTAGCGCATAGAGTGTCCCTGTGTTGAATGGGTATATTCAAAAAATCTTTCCTTCCCTCCTTTGTCTAACATTTACCGACTGTAAATTCGGTAACATGCATTAGGCAGTAGTTATCCAAAAGTAAACAAGTCTGGCTGTGCTCCTAGGGAGCTGATACTGCCCTGAAAGGGGGAAGGAAGCTCAGGGGGACAAAGGACACACAGAGGAGTCCACACAGTCTCCCTGGAGGAGATGCCAGCTGGGTGAGCTGATGGTTAGAGATTAGCCAGGTGAGGGGACAGGAGCATTGTAGGCTGGGGGACTACGTAAGCAAAGACACAGGGCACACGATGGCAGAAGCATATAGACTCTCCACACTTCCAGATGGTGGAAACCACATGGGAGGCAAAGAATGAAGAGTAATGAGCCAGAGGAGGAAGATGAATGACCTTGAAAGCATGTTGGGGAGCTTGCACTTTGTCCTGCAGGAGCCAGTAAGTCACTGAAGTGTTTCAAACAGGAGAGTGATGTGATCAAGAGTCAATGTTTAAGGCGGTAATGGAGGAAGAGAAACCCAGGGAGAAAGTACGGAGGAGAGAAAAGGCAGCAAATATGCCTTACATTTTTCTACTCTATCTTCTGTTGGAATGGAAATACCCCAATGAGTGTGGCTGAGGGAATAGGGCTGTTAACCTGACCAGCTTATTGAACATATCAATAAAGACTGACTTGATAGTAGCTAGTAATGACAAGCTCCATTCTTTCTTGGCCAAGCAATCTTCTTATAATTGGAGAAAGAAAATGCTTGCCAGCCTAGGGAGAGGTTTTCATGCATGGCTCTAGGGACCCATGAACCCTCTGAAATTGTGTGCAAAGTTCTGTGCATTTTCCTGGGAGAGGGTCTGTAGCTTTCATCATATTTTCAAAAGCATTCAGGACCCACAAACCGAGTAACTGAAGGTGAAAATACAAAAGTTTAGATAGAGATGGTCTATTCTTTTGCCTAACCTTGGAGCAAGGCCTTGGGAGAAAGGCCCAAATGGATTCTCCCAAGTATTTTAAAGGTGAAATTTAAGGTACCAGACCTTGCATTGCCTCTAGTAAGTGTATACATAAGCTCAGACATACTCATCTCTGATGTAGAGTATTTGAAGGACATTTTTCTAGGCAAGGTGTCTAAGCCCGATTCTTGACTCTCTGGCTTTAGAACTGAAAAAGGCAAGCTGACTGGAACAAAGGGATGGACATTGCCCAGAGGGGATTCCTGTCTGGGGCAACAGCTGTTGAGATGATTGGTTTGGCATGTGCAGAAGCCAAGGTCTGAGAACTCGGCTGGCTCTGAGGCCCGGATGGCCTGCTGAGAAGAGGCCAAGGTGCCATCCTCGCCTGGGCTTTTATTGTTGTAACTGTGTGTACATACAAGCAAATGTGTGCTCCCCACCTTGCCTTGATTCAGATTGACAGAGTTACGTGGTAAAGCAGGTGGGTGAGAATGACTCTCCCAGCAGGAGAAGTCTGCCTCTGCCGCTTCATGACCAACTCTCCTGTGATAATGAGCTTCACCCCGGGCCACCTCTAAAGCTGCTGGCCCCTTTGGAAGCAGCCACATTAAAGAGGTTAATGCTCTCTCAGTAAGTGCTGTAGGGGCGGGAGGTGGTGTCCTCTGAGTGTGTGTGTGTGTTTATAACCAGAGACTGGCAGATAGTTTTTAGTAGGTGATGGTACCCACTAATTAATCTAATTAATTTTTTCCGCTCCAACAACCACAAATACATCACCAATGGTTTGAGTTTCATCTGGTTTCATCAAACTCAATGGTTTGAGCTTCAACTGAGTTGTTGTTCCTTCCTTTGCAAAAGGAGAGTGTTGCAGAATACAAAAATGTTACTCCTGCTTCACACCTTCCTTAGCTCCCCATTTCGTAGAGCCGCACAATTCCTGAGGTTTACGTCCAGGCACCCCTGGTGTTAACAAAAAGAGCTTAGGTACCCTCCGCCTCTGGTCAGGGGGCCTCTGCCTTTATCACTTTTTTTAGTATTGGGTTTCCATAAGATTTCATTTGATAGAAGGGTCCACTGAAAATTAGAAAGTTTTCAAAAAGTAAAGTATGAAAACTCTTGGTCCAGACACAAAGTGTGATGATAAAGGGTGGGCTAACCTAGGAGCTCCCTGGGAAGTCTATCTCTGAGTTACTGAAATGGTGCCAACTAACTCAGGTTTCCATACTGAGGTCCTTACGTGGCTGGGGAAAAGTAACTTGATTCCATTCCCATTGCGATGGGAGGCAGCCCACATTGGAAAACCTAAAAACAACCCTCCTCGGCTGCCCTTCTCTGATAAGTACTTTGCTCTGTGCACGCAAGGTTTCAGTCAGTGGAAAGTTGTCAAGCAGATGAAATTCAGAAACCAAATATACACGTCAAGGTGTTGTTTACCACCTAAGAGCGATTTATTTTATCACTGAATCAATTTTAAAACCTTAATATGGTTACCAAGAAGATGTCTGATTTAGAAAAGGCTAGAAGAAAACTGAAGAGAGAAGGAAAAAACTATGGAAAAGTGAGAATCATTTGACTGAGTTCTTTCCAGAATTTAAACTCTGCTTTGGCTGGTAAAAATAGATTAGTATGGGTACTGGTGTTGTTAATAAGTGTTTGGTTCTACTCCCAACCCCACTAAATAACTGGAATGTAGAAAAAATATTTAAAGACTATTGCTTTGAAGAGACATCTAGTTATTAGTCTGCTGAAGGAGCCCACATGTCGAGGCCTGGCTCTGCCTAGGATGGAAGGGCTTAAGCCTTTGGTCCCGTTCATCAGGCCCTTCACAATTGGGCTTCAGATTCCATTTCAAGTTTTTTCCACCATCATTTCCTCCATGAACAACTATGGATTACTACCTGTTCCCTAAACCCACCAGATACATTCACTCCTTCCCAACTTTCCCATATTCCATTTGCTTTATTGGGAATATCCATATATCTTATCCAAAAAACTCCATGACTCTCTTCAAAATCCAGCTCAATTATCACCAGCTATGTGAAGCCTTTTGTAGTCATGTACTCCTTCATACAGTCCCCATCCACAAAACCCTGATTCTTAGTGTTTTTTTTTTCTTTCCTGAATCATGAGCTTCCTGATGTTTGTAGTTATGTTTTGTTTATCCTTATACCTCCAGGGTGTATCACAGAGATATGCATCTAGTAGGTGTTCAGTAAACAGTTTTTAAAATAAATGAATGACTTGATGACTTTCAAGGCCCCCTATAGCTCTAAAATTGTTTTTCCTATGACTTAGCCATGGACATAAAAATTTCAGAATTCTGCAAAACCATCAAACAGCCTGTTCTGTAGACTGTTGTCTGGGAATCAAAATAAAAGTATCCAGATCGGTCACCATCCCCTGGAGCTAATTCATTTATATTTGGCACTGCCCAAGCAACTCTGTCAGTTTCCTTCTTTAGAATGCAACTATATCCTGTGAAGTCGGAAGCTTTAGCCCTCCCATCCATGGGCATAGAATGGAGGAAACAAGGTTTGGGACCATCAGCTATCTTTAATTTTGGGAGCACCTGGGAGCTCACTGAGATTCAGCTGATAAAGCTCAATGTGGTGATTTCACCTTGAAGGAATTGGTAGTTAAAGAGGAAGAGGAGTAAATGGATATGTTTGTGCTGCTGTTGCTGTGTACTCCAACTGATACATTGATTTTCTTCTCTTTTTTTTCTTCTTTCCTCAACCCTTCTCTTCTCATTGCTTCTCAGTTTGGCTTCTATCATAATGTGTTTATTCCTGAATGCTCTAATGTGTGGGAAAAATAAGTTGGCTTTGAAAAGAGTTCTTCCAAACTAGAGAAGCTACGTTGAGGTGCTGCACTGAGGAGTAGTCCATATTTAAATTCAGTTCCCCAGGTATTCGAGTCTAGAGAACCATGCAGATATACGGAATGCCAAGCCTTCATTCTCATAAGTTTTTCTCAAAGAAGAACAACTAGATAATGTAGGTTCTGCAGTCTAATCTTCTCAATAGGCTTCTAGCTAATGTATAGGTGTGGCATTTGTCACAGAAACCCCAAACGATTGTGGCTTCAAGGAGACAGGAATTTCTCTTATCTGACAGTCCAGGGCCGGCTCCAGCAGGTCCTCTGTGCTGGACACTCAGGCTGCTTCTGCCCAGCTGCTCCACCATTCCCATTCCTGGGGCACTCCTCTCCCACCTCGTGCACTTGGGCTCGCAACCATGGCGCCTGTCAGCCGGTGGAGGCAGGCAGGGCAGGTGGAGTAGCTGCCCCTTCCCCTTTGCAGCAACGCCTGGCAGTTGCACAAATCCCTCTTGATCATTTGGGCTTGGGTGGAACTCAGCCATATGGCCATGTGCTAGTTAAGAACCAAGGCTTTTATTACTACAGAAGAAGAGAGCAAGGGTCTTAGGAAACAACCATCAGTTTCTGCCATGTTGTCAATTCATGACATTTCCTCGAATTTGGCCTTCACCATTGTTACATTTTGTGCTTTCTTTTTCTTATTAAAAGGGAGTGTATATATTGGCATCTGTGGACATATGTGGGCTCCTTACCCATTTCCGAAAGTTTTCCTGATGGATTTCCTTAAATCCCTTAAGAATGATATCATTAGAATACACTCATCCAAGAGCGTGAGTCCACTGGGGTTTTACACCGGAGCATATGAAGAGCAGAAGTGACGTAAGGAACATTGCCATCAGATATAAAATTTTCCTTTGAAAAAAGGGTGAGGAAGTTTTCCTCTCAAGTGCTAAGGGTCTGTAGAAGAATATTCACTGATCACGGAACACTGTGTTCTCATTTTTCAAGGAGAATTGCAGGCAACAATTCCTATAGCAGAGTCACGAATTTTAAGAGATTCTTTCACATCATTTCATCTTAATTATTTTTTTCCCCAAGTCATTGTCCTTGGCTGCAGCCCTAGGGCATCTTTGACTCTTTCCTGGAAAATACTGTGCTGTCCAGTAAACAACCACTGCCAGGCTTACTTGCGTCTGCCTGTCTATAAACTCTCCTTCTTCACCGCCTCACCACCATGTGCCTGTAATTTCTACCATTAAAGTGACTCCTCTGGAGAGGACCATTTTCTCTGCTTCTGAGAAGAACAACATTGGAACCACCATTGAAACACCAGAGTGGGTTACATTTTCAGATTAGCTGTGCAGAACATAAGTTAAAGACGGGAGAGAGGAGCAGTTCTTAGAAAACTGCAGAAGCATGTCTGGGGCAGGGAGCAGGCAGTGGGTGCCTGAGGCAGGAGTGACTGCGGGGAGGGTCCCACGTAATCTCTATCACGGTCTCTCCCTCAGAACCTCCATGTTCTTTAATGTGGTCAAATGTTGTTTTCCCAAATGAATGATGTCCACGTACGGCTTGTACACTTTGGCATCAAGAACTTGGTGCTTCTGTGGTTTACAAATGTTCTTTTCTCTTGTCTTAGTCAGGAGATTAATAACAACATCTAACCTGTGCTGGAGGTTTCCCCGATGCCAGGTGCTGTGCTTCTGTATGCTTTGTCTCTATTAGTCTTCACGACATAGCTTTGAGATATAGATTATTAATTCTGTTTTACAGATGGGAAAACTGAGGCCCCAAGAGGTGAAGTAATATTTTCAAGGTCAGAAAGCTTTTGACTCAGTGACAGAGCGGAGATTCAAATCACAGCTGCCTGATGTGGAAGCTGTTTGCTTAGGGGGGCGAGGCAGGGTGGGGCTTAAACATTAAGTAAGGAACAGTTTGAGCATCTAAAGGCCATAGATCGTCTCCCTTAGCATTCTGCTATGGAGAGTTTAAAATTTCTGTTCACAGACCATTTTGTCACCATCCCCCAACCCTCTCCACCCCCTTGCACTGCTCCTGAAAAGTTAAGGAAGATGTACTCTTCTAAAGGACTCCACACTCTGTGGGAATATTCCTTCCGGCTTCCGGGTAACACAAGACCTCTTGTCCCTATGTCCCTCCTGACTGTGAAATGAGAGAGCCCTATATGCAGGATTCCAAAGTATTTGTGCATTTGAAGAAAAAGGTCAAGGTGGGGAAATGAGGCTGCCTGCCCCAAATTGCACTTAGAATTATTCATGGGCTGTATGAGGTCTCCCTGATGCACGGGACAGGTGGCCCCACAAGGAGTCACATGAGTAAGACCAGCATTGCCCTGAAGGCTGCCATTCCAGGGCATGAGGAGAGGCTGTGCCACATCCCCGGAGACCAAAGACAGACAAAGTCTGGCTTCTGACCTGGAAATGCAAAACAGGCCAGAGGGCAAAGGGCACCCTAGGCCAGCAGCTGTTTTCCTGGAAAGACTGAAAAATCTCACCATGGGTCCCAATTAATCCTTCCTAGACTGGACCAGAGGTCTTCTCAGGAGACCCAGCAGTGTCTTTTAAGAATAAATGGGACCTTTGGGAGTATATCACTGCCCCTACATAGTAATTTATTTATATTATAAATACATTGTGGTCTCTCCAGCCTCATAGTGATCCCCCCAACACACACACACTCATCCTCCCTCCTCTTTTTTTTTTCCACCCAAAGCGTCCTGAAAATTTTGGTATTTCAAGGACCTGCAGAATCCCAGATGTCTTATGTTAATGGAAACTCCATGCAGGGCTGTAATAATCAGCCGTCTAGTAGAAACCAAGTGACAGCACTGCGGGCAAGACGCCTGCATGGAAGTAACCCAGGCCAGTCAAGAGAAGCTGCTGCCTGCTGCCCCGGGAATAGGGGTCACACCAGAAGAAGAGGCTGGCCTGCTTGGGAGGTGCTGGGGAGGTGGAAGTGGGGGGAGGAAGGCCAGGGGCCAGGGCAAGTCCAGCGTGGGTAAGCGGAGAGGTCTGAATTGCCATCCTGAGCCAGCTGCGGGCTCAGCGGACAGCAGACACGATTTTAGCGCTGTTTTTCTTTGTAGACAGGAAAACAATTGGTGATGTGTACAGGAAGTTTGGCACATTGTTACTTCTGGATCCTTAGGGTGAAGGAATTTCTGGTTCTTTACAGTACTAATAAGTTGGGAACAGAAACATAAAAGTTTGGGCTTTTTCTGAGATATAATTTTGATTTTTAGAAAAGAAAGGCTAGACCAAAGGAGCCTTGTGAGGTGTGATTCTCCAAGTGAAAATACTTTTTGAGGAATTGAATTTAGAAGGGAAAAGAAAGCTTCACATGGGATCATCTCAGGGGAGCGAATACAGGAAGCCTAATTAACATCTCGGGAAGCAGAGGAGTATGGGCAGAGGCGAGGTTGAACGCAAATCATTAGCTTTTGCGAGTTGTTAGTCTCCCCAGCCAAATATCAATGGGAGATGGTAATCGTTACTGCAACCACGGGTGACTGCTTGCAAATGTTGCACTCCAGGAATTACTCAGTC
Organism: Enhydra lutris kenyoni; assembly: GCF_002288905.1. Classification (NCBI taxonomy): domain Eukaryota; kingdom Metazoa; phylum Chordata; class Mammalia; order Carnivora; family Mustelidae; genus Enhydra; species Enhydra lutris. The sequence continues at coordinate 52,480,665 of NW_019154088.1, forward strand.
TTTTCCCTGCAATTAGAATAGGCTGCCCGCTAATTCTTACTTGCTCTTTTTTTCTATGCTCCAAGTGACAAGGCGCCAGGAGGAACCACTTCATGACAATATTCCCTCCATTCTTATTTTATGGCAAAAAGTCCTTACTAAATCAGTTAAACATTAAACTATAGATAAGTTAGAATTGTTCTAAGCTTTTAAAAGATAAAGATATGAATGCCTAGAATCTGGTAGTCTTCCTACTAATCATCTCTTCTAAGTTCACTTTTCAGTATTGAAATATGTTACATATAAAATGGGAATTATATAATGTGTATATATATGTGTGTGTGTGGAATATATGTATACACACACACACACACACACACACACACAATTTAAAGATGTATAATAAAATTAACCTGTGTAATCACCCAGAATAGACTGTCACTAGTACATCTGAAGCTCTCTGTAGACCCCCTCCTCGGCTGCATCTGTCCTCTGTCCCGTGAAGAAGTATTCAATCTGCTGAATTTTGGATTTATCATTATCTTGCCTTTTTTATAGTTTTTTTTTTAACCACATTTGTGTGCATCTCTTTAAAATACATTATTTAGTGTTTTACTTTTATGTAACTGGAAGCATACTCTTGTATATAATCCTCTACGTACTGTTAATTTCATTCCACACTATGTTAACAAGTGTAGCGGCTGCTCATTCATTTTTACCCCAGAAGAGTTTCCCATCTTTAGATCTTCCAAATTTACTTACTTCTCTCCCTGTTGATGGATAGTTGAGATGTTAACCTGTTTTAGGCTATTGCAAATTGTGTTGCTGTGAACATTCTTGTTTTAATCTCTTTGCACACACTGCCATGCCAAGTGTATTCCAGATAGGAAGGAGGACAGGGAAGGGGAAGAACATGCACCCTCTCCTCAGTGCACATAACACTTCTGCTTATATCTTCTTGGCCAACGCGTTGTAAGGTGGTCACACCTACTGGGTGTTAGGCACAACAAATGAATCGTTGAACTCCACACCAAAAACCAATGATGTACTATATGTTGGCTAACTGAACATAATAAAAAAATTTTAAAAATTTTAAAAAAAAGAACACCTTCCAAAAATAAAAACAAACAAAAAGCAAAGGATACTGGGAAATGTAGTGCCTTATTTGGAATGGTCATGTACCCAGGTGAAAACGCAGGGAAGAAAGACAACAGTTCCTGGGAGTCTTTTGCCTGTCAGTGCCATGGGGTTTTATGTGTGTTTGGAAAAAAATGTGTGGAAAGAATGTCATTGTTGAGTATCATGTTCTGCTGATGTCTATTAGATCAAGCTTTTAATAGTGCTGTTTAAATCTTGAGGGTTTTTGGTCTATACATCATTGAGAAAGAATATTTCACCATCATGGTGAACTTGTATATTTCTCTTTGTAGTTCCATTAGTTTTTGGTATACATATTTTCAGGCTGTTTGATGAGAAATACACAAGTTTCCTGTTTTCCTGCCAAACTGAACATTTATTCATAAACAGTAACTCTCTTTGTCTCTAGTAGTTGTTTTTTTTGCCTTAAAATCTATTTTGTCTGCTACAAATATATCTGCTATAAATAAGATCTGCGATTCCAGATCATATTACTACTTACCTACTCTATGGTTTTCCATTTTTAAATTGTAAGCATGATTGTATTTAGTTCTGTGTGTCTTTGCATAGTTAGGTTTTACTCCATCTGGTCATCCCTTTCATTAAACCCACACACACATTGAATTTACTGATTGAATTTACTGATGTATTTGGATTAATTTTGACAATATGATTTTATGCTTTGTAATTATTACTGCTTTTTGTGTATCCCTTTTGTTCTCCCTTTAATGTCTTAGTTCAGATTGTTTGAGTCTATAATCCATCCTAAAACTTTCCTTCAAGTTATATACTCCATTTATGTTTTTTTCAGTGTTTGCTCTAGAAATTTTAATATCCATATTAACTTAAGAAAGTCTTAATTTAGTCTTAAGTTAGTCTGTTTTTTTCTCTTCTCTAGAAAAATGTGAGAACTTTAACTCCTATCATAGTCTTCTGGCTTAATTGTAGTTTCCCAGTATATTTGTTCTTTTTTAAGTTCTGCAAATTAGACATTATTATTGCTGTTTTAAGAGTAGAAATTAAAATTGATCATTATTTGTTTTCAGATCTTTGAATATAGTATTCCTTCTTCTTCTGTCTTCTTTGTTGCTACTGAGAACTCAGGGTTCAGATCTGCCTAACGAGTGTTCTTTTCCAAGAAATCTTCTTTTTTTTTTTTTTTTTCTTTAGCAGATGAAAATATTTCATGTATAAGATCTTTGACTTTGGTGTTCTGAAGTTTAACAGCAATAAATCTTGGTTTTTTTTGTCCTCTTTTAATTTACCCTGTCTGGGATTCACTGGGCTTCCTGAATATGAAGGATTTTTTTTTTTTTCTTTTAGAGAGAGATAGAGAGTTGGAGGAGAGGGACAGAGGGAGAAGAGAAAGAAAGAATCTCAAGCAGGCTCCCCCTGAGCACAGAGCCCAATGTGGGGCATGATAACCTGAGATCATGATCCGAGCCGAAATCAAGAGTTGGATGCTTAACAAACTCAGCTATTTGGATGCCCCTGAACTTTTTATTTTTTCTTATTAGTTTTGGAAAATACTGATTTATTATCCCTTTGAATATTGCCCCTTCCTCATTCTCTCTGTTGTCTCCTTCTGGAACTCTGCTTAGGCTTTCTCACTCTATCTTCCATTTTTCTCAACCTTTTTTTCAGTTTCCCATTTTTTAGCCTCACTGGGCTGATTTTTGTGCAGTTTGTCTCAGATCTATAATCCAATTCATGAATTCTCACTTCAACTATGTTTAATCTGCTTTTTAAATTACTCAGGTTTCTAATTACAGTTATGTTCTTTGTGTTTTTGCAGTTATATTTTTTCAATTCTGTCTAATCACATATAATAATCTCTTCTTCCTTAGTATCCTTTTAAATTCCTCTTTTCCATCTTTAAACATTTTAGATACATTATTTTATACTCCATATCTTGTAATTTCTGCAGAATGTAGCTCACACTATGTTGTTTCCTTGTGTGTTTTGTGATTTGTTGTGTGTTTATGATTGTTGTAAGCTCATTGGAACTTTTTCTGTGGGAATTATTTGAAGCCTAGATTTAAATGAGTTCCTTTGTTTCTACCAAAGACCTGGAGGAGTATCCCAAGATAATTTTAATCTTAAGAGTTTTGGGAAGTGCTAGCACAAATTCTTGCCTTAAATCTTTATGAGCGATGCTAATGGAGGTTAGGAATTCTCAGAGGAGACTTTTTTCCTTATTTTCTTTTTCACTTATAATCAACACCAAAGCAAGTAATAATTTCTGTTTTCTCCCTATGAAATATGGTCCTTCCCATTCCCCTCACAGTTTACCTCTGGTGGTCTGGTCTTTTCAATGTCCTAGCTTTACTGGGTGTAGAGGCTAGGCTATGTCCAACCTCCTACCATGCTCAGCATCCAGGCTTTTCTCCTTCTATCTGCATCTTTAGCCCATTACAACCTAAGTTTCATGCCACTGGGGATTAACATATGCCAAAGCCAGATGCTTTAATGTTCTCTTCCCTCTTAGATTTGTGTACCATCATTGATTTGAATTTGTGCATATTCCTATTCTTTATTTATTTGCTTTTTACAGGCTCAGTCATGCCTGTAAATGATGCTTCCTTGAATTTTTATCTTATATTTTAAGATGTTCTCTACTAGATAATCTCTCTGCTGTATTGCTGAATATGGGAGTTTTTCCATATATATATATATATATATATATATATATATATATATATATTTAGTTTGAATGCCTAGAATTTGATTAGAAGGTGCCTTTATAGCAAAACAAAAATCCATAGAGTCAAATTCTCCCACGAATGGCTTGACATTACCTTCAAATGCTTTCAGGATGTCTGATTCAGCTATTGAAAGCTTCCCAACATAGGCAATCTGACTGCCTAAATCAAGAACAGCAAAAATATATCATGTCTCCTGCCAACTCTGAAATATTGGTGTAGTGGAGAGAGTCTAAGGTAGTCCTCATGATCCCTACTTTCTGATGTTCAACGCTTTTGAATGTGGGCAGGACATAAGACTTGCTTCTTCTAACCAGTAGAGTAGAGCAAGGCTGATAAGTTGTCCCTATGACATAAAACCATAATGTCTTGCTAGCTGACTCTCTTCCTGGTTGAGTGTGAAGAAGTAAGCTCCATATTGTGAGTTGCCTGTGAAACGGTTATATGGCAATGAACTGAGATAAACCTCTTTCAACAACCTACAAGAAACAGAGGCCCTCAGCCTGGTGGCTCATGAAGTACTGGATTCTGCCAACAACCATACGAATGTGGAAGCAGATCCTTCCCTCGTTGAGTCCTAAGTGAGAACCCAGCCCTAGCCAACACCTGGATTTCAGCTTTGTGAGAGATCTGGAAGCAGCTAAACCATGCTGGACTCCTGACCCACTGAAACTGTGAGATAATAAATGCATGTTGTTTTAAGGTGCTAAATTTGTTATACTTTGAATGTAGCAAGAGATAACTAATAGAATTGGTGACGGGTATCTTGAAAAATATTCTGAAACTGAGTTTAGACTCAGCAGGAGAGAGTACAGGGATTAGCTGGTGATGTGTGCTGGGATAAAAGATAGAGGAGGCAGCAGTTGCACCCATGACTTGTCAACCTAGCCTAAGTTACCACAGGTATTTCTAGGGTACTTTCAGTATCCCTTCCAAGCAATCCAGGTCACCAGTAGTCTGGGCATCCAGCTTGTGGCCCACAGCCCACAATTCATTAGCCAGAATTTTCTTAAATTTCTTTAGCCAACACAGATCTAGAAGGGACCTCACTTGGCAACCACCATTTGTAACCAACTTTAACCAGATTCAGAACTATCTGACTTTAAATAATCTGCATTAAGACATCATCATAAAGCATGATAGACAAAAATAAGATAACTTGAAATAAAACTTCTGTGTAGATCTAATTAATATTTGAGGCTCATCCAATACTCACATGAAGTGAGACACCTCTTGACTCAGTTCTTATTTAAAACTGTTGAAATCCACACACGTGGACTTCTAAGCATGGAGCTTATGAATTGTAAAAAAGGTAGATGTGCCTGACCTAAAGATCTAGGACACTCTCTAACTTTCTTACCACTTCGCTTTCATGCAATAGATGCAGGAGAGAAAGCACACAGGTATCCCTTTGCTAAGAATGTAAAATTTTTAAGAGCATATCCTCTCTAATCAGAAGACAGTAGGTTCCCAGTTACTCAGACAGAGTGAGCTGTTGCTCGTTAATAATTTTCAACTTGAGAGTTGGTTCAAGCACATTTGCATGCCAAGACTCCTTTTGGTGACTCATCAATGATTACAGCTGTCTTGCAACTTTTGTAAAATGCCTCTGCTATTTCTAGAAATATTTTCAAAGTGAATGTTTCTTCCTATAGGATATTTTAAAATAAAATTTAAACAGAATGCTCACTACTTACCACATAATGGTTCTTAAAAACAATTATTGAGGGGAGCCTAGGTGGCTCAATCAGTTAAGAATCTGCCTTCGGCTCAGGTCATGACTGCAAGGTCCTGGGACTGAGCCCCACGTGGTAGGGGGATAGGGTCCCTGCTCAGCAGGGAGCCTGCTTCTCCCTCTTCCTCTGCCTGCGGCCCCGCCTGTTTGTATTCTCTCTAGCAAAGAAATAAAAATAAAATAAAAACAATTATTGAGTAAATGAATGAAAAAATTGAAAATAATTTTATGCTAGCAATTGAGTCCTTTTAGCATTCCAGTGTTCACTACTGTGATAGGATACACACTTGTGCTTATGCGTGTGCACGCATGCGTACAGTTTTTCCCCTTTCATGGTCATATTATTCCTGCAAGCTATGTACTTTCCCCCTTTTTACAAATGAGTAAACAAGATTAAGTAACTTATTTACTTAGAGCTGGTAAACGGTGAAGCAGGGATAGGAACCACATTGATTGGAGCACAAAGTCTGTGCTATTTCCATTCTGGCATATTGTCTCCCAGAAATCAACCTAAAAAATAGTTTCATAACTCAAATGCTTCCACTTATCTGCATCCTTGCTGACACATTAACACAGTTAGTGGGAAATCAGCTTTTACTGCCCAGCTCTGGTTTTGTATAACACAGGGGCAGAACTGCTTCTACGCTTCTGTCTCACAGCAGCCCCTTTGGTACTGATCCCATCTTAACCCTGCTGGAAATTCTGACTCAGAGCATCAATTCCAGAAGGCCTGATGCTCAGCGGCCAGGCCAGCTTTGCTCTCTCTGCTTTCGCATAAGAGCACCAAATGACCTGAAATACCCACTGTGGAGATATGCCCCAGAAGTGGAGATGATCAGTGGATCACTGTCTGGCTAGGTTGGGGCTTAAACTACAATAATCATGGAAAGAAACCTTGTCCCACAAGGGATGAAAGAAATTCACTTATTCATTTATTGATTTCTTCATTCAGTTGCTGTCTATTGAGTACCTATTAAATGCAAGGGACTGTATTAGGTGCTTAGGAGAATAGAGATGAGTAAAATGAAATGAGTCAGAATGGTGGCCTGGGGTGGGGATGGACCCTGTGTCACTGAAGTCAGTTGTCTTCCAGTAAAGAACCATCTGAAGAATGGTAGGCAAGGAAGGCCTTAAAGACCTTCCATGCCTGAGCCATACTCGTGTAGGGAAGCTTCAGTGGCCCTGCCTCTTGGGATAAGGGTAAGAGAAGATGCTTAAGAGCCAAAAGGCAGGATAGTGAAGGAAGAGGAGCTATGTCCCAGTTTGCCACTGTCTTGCCATGTGATATAGAACAATTCCCCTTACCCATCTGGTCTTTAGTTTTCCTGTGTTCTTAGTGATTATCTGCAGTCCTCCTCCCTTCTCTCTGGCAGAGAGCCCAACTCTAGGGCCCACTTCCAGTCCTGATGGCCACTGGCCCAGCCTTTGTGCTACTTCTCCACGTGGGTCTGGACCGAACACATGGGCATGGATGAATGTTTGCTCTAATGATGACGGTGAGCAGGATGCCGAGGCTTGCTTGTTCCCTTCCGAGTCAAGTCAAGTGAAAAAGCGCATGATCAGAAAAGTTCAGAGTAGTTTAATGGCATACCTAGAAGTGCTTGGAAACGGCTGGAAAGAACTGGGGACAGTTTAGCAGGTCTGGCTGCCAGGTGCCAGCTGCCAAGTCTAGCGTTTCACATCTGAGCTGGGTTGCCCAAGCTTGGCCGTGGGCCCCTTGGTGGAAGACTGTCTTCATGCCTAGGACGAGCTGTGTACAAACAGTGGCTTAGTGTCATGGCAGCTGGCAGGAGGGAGCATGGATTCTTCCAAGGAAAGTGCCAAGAAGTTGGGACAAATGAGCCTGACCCATAAGCAAGAAAAGCTTTGAAAATCAGAAGGTTCAGAGATCAGGGAAGGAAACTTTAAACCCCATCTCAGTTTCAGCTTTAGTTCAATTCAACAAATAATTTTTGAACACCTACTATATGTCAGACCTCTTATAGGCTGAGGAATATGTCAGTAAACAGACATCCTTGCCCTTTTGAAGCTTACATGCCACAGGAGGAGATAAATGTTAAATAATAAATGTAATAAAGATGGTTTATGGTATATCAGAAGACGAGTGCTTTGAAAATCAAGAAAGAGAAGGGTAAGGGGGACATCAGCGTGTGAGGAGGAGGAAGTAGGTTGTGGTATTATCCTTTCTTTACTTTTCTTTACTTTGCTTTTGTAGTTAATGGAAACCTCAGATCTACAGTCAGGGAGCTGAAGCAATTTCGAGATAGAACTTGGGATGGGCTCAGTTGTTAAGTGTCTGCCTTCAGGTCAGGTCATGATCCCGGGGTCCTGGGATTGAGCCTCATATCAGGCTCCCTGCTCAGTGGGGAAGCCTGCTTCTTCCTCTTCCACTCCCCTGCTTGTGTTCCCTCTATCGCTGTCTCTCTGTCAAATAAATAAATCTTAAAAAAAAAAAAGAAGAAGAAGAAGAATTTGGGACAGGACAGGGTGCAATGAACAAACTTCTGCAGGACATAACCAGAATATTTGAGAAAGGTCAGCAGCTGAGACCGAAGTAGAGGCTTGTCTGTAGAAATGTCCCAAAACACAATTCCTCAGGCTTGGTCCACTACTACCTTCAAAACCGGGCCTAATGGAAAGTGGAGGAGCCTGGGAGGGTGCGAGAAACACAATTATCATCTCAACCAGGGCTGTTTTGGAGACAGACACCCACATTTTCTTAACTCACTTTGCCTCTGAGGTAGGGAACCATCTACAAAGGGTTGTGTGAGCTTGTGGGAACTAAACCAGGAACTGTCCTTTTGATTTTCTTCATAGGACAAGAAGAGACAAATGTTTTTAGGCTGATCATTAGGCTAAGACTGGTATTTCAAATACTTGTTTGCGAGGTAAACATAAAACCAAAATCTGAAAAAGAGCCCTCAATTCCAAGATTGAATATATACTTCAAATCTCAGATGCATGGTCCCAGGGGACTCCTCACAAAGAAAAACCTTTCTTTTGAAAGGTTTAGGAAACAAAGATTTTAAATAAAAGGTTGTTGGTTTTACAATGGTGGGATGGTAGAGACAGGGTAGGGTAGATCCTTACTAAACAGAGCTTCAGACACCGGAAGGTCACCATCATGAAGGCCTCACCCCAGCCTGTCCAGGTGCATCAAGGCTCCTGCTAAGGTTCTTCCTCCTCAGTTACTGAATGCAGGTGAATGCTGTGTTTTGTGGTGCTTTGTGAGGAAGAGCTGGTTCTCCCAGAAGAAGAAATATGGAGAGCATTAGGGGTGAAGTAGGAAGAGATGGAGGTCCCACAATGGTGGGTGGAAATAAGGACCAGAGAACTATGAACTATGTCTTGTTCTTATTAACCTGATTATGTATACATATACATATATGTGTATTATATAATATTTATAAATATATGTTCTATATGTAGGATATCTGAAAATTTAAAAGAGAAGGGTCAAGAGCAGCAACATGGATGAGTGGGTGTGGGGGCCTGGGGTGGCTGGGTCCTGAGTGGACACTTGTGACCTGTGCTAAGAAGAAGGGCCCTGACTACTGAGGGCAGAAGCCCTGACTTGGAACAAAAGGTCAGGAAGAGCCAGAGGCCCTTTCTGGAATGGAGCGCTCCCTTACTGAGGGAAGCCCGGCAGGCAAGGGTCTTAGCAGGCCACACCTCAGGCTGTCAGGAGACCAACAAGCAAGCAGAATAGGTTCTATTGAAACCACATCCAGCGTTTCCCTGGGAGAGTTTTCATACCATGTATACAGCAGGAAAAGAATCCGGGCCCCTCAACCTGACTACCACAAGAGATCGGGACTTCAAGCAAAAGGAAGGGGTGACTAGTTAACCTGCCTTGAAGCATAACTCCTTGAGCTTGAGAAGCTTGTTCTAAGCACGTGCCTGCTCTGAGGTTTGCTTAATGGGCACTTATGATTAGCTTTTTCATAGGGTTCTTTATTTCTGATTAATAAAAATGGGAAATTCTTGGTCATGAGTGATCAGGGATTCAAATGCCAAACACCATTCTCCATCTCAGGGGTTCCAAATGACAGGGTGTCATTCTGAGGGGATTGAACCATTGATTAAAACTTTGGCCACAGCCTCCCACAGCAGGAGTGTGTAGCAGCTGGGAGGCACTCTCCCATCGTTGAGAGGTGGGGTGGTAGCTGGACAGGTAGTTTTATAGACAGCAGCGTGCTTTGGCCTATGGCATAGCGTGGAGGATTTGGGCAGCGGAGTCAGACCAATGTGGCTGCACCTCCTGACTCTCTCATTCCCTTTTGTTTTTCACATTCGCTTCACTGTTTTCTTGTTCAAAATATTTCAAATAACACCGAGGGGTGGAAAGTTAAGTTCTTCCTGCACACCTGCTCCCGAGGGGGAAACTGTTAAAGTTTGTTATTTATCTTTTTCTATGTCAATGCCAATAACGATGGCTCCAGCTGTCATCATGGATTATGCAGATGCATGGTTTTGAGCTTTTTACACTCACGTGGAATCGTACTATAGAGACTGTCTGGAACTCTCTTTTGCTTACTGTATATATAGATCCTTCCATGCCCATACATAAAGAAATGTCTCCTTTTAAATGCTCTGTTATGGGCCACCTGGGTGGCTCAGTGGGTTAAGCCTCTGCCTTTGGCTCAGGTCATGATCCCAGGGTCCTGGGATCGAGCCCCGCGTTGGGCTCTCTGCTCGGTGGTGAGCCTACTTCTCCCTCTCTCTCTGCCTACTTATGATCTCTCTTTCTGCCAAATAAATAAATAAAATCTTAAAAAAATAAATAAAAGCTCTGTTATGTTCCATGCTGAGTACGGATCATATGTTTGATAAGTTCTACTAATGGATTTTTAATGTTTCATATTTTTTTTGGCTGTGAAAAATCATGCAATAAAAAATGTGCTTTTCTATATCTACCCATGTGTACACCTGCTGAGTATCTCTGTGGAGTATGTTCCCAGGAGTGGAACTGCTGTGTTGAGGGGTCTACACACTAAACATGATCCTTATAGAGCCAAATCTCTCTAAGAGGAAATTGGGCTGACCTGTATTTCCACTAATAAAGAATGAGTGGCCTTTGTCCCACACTTTGACCTGTATTTTTATTGTAATTGTTCACATAAGGTGATGGATGTATAGCTCAAGAGTTAGCGCCAAGTAGACATGAACATCATCTGTGCTCTTTGCCATTGTCACAGGAGCTTCCGGGAACACCAACTCATGGTAGCACAGCCAGAGAGCCACAATGACCCAGAACATTCTACCTCAGTGGCAGCCATTACGTTCGGTCCAAGCCTGAGGCGATGCTTGTTCACATGACAGGTGCCCTTGCGTAATTCTCCACTCTACTTTTATGCCAGGCAACATGTGGGCAGTGTATTTTTCTTCCTTATTTACTTTCAAGCCTGATAACTATCATGGAACTTTTAAATTTTCTGTTTGGCCACTAAGCCAAGATGCTTTTTATAAGACTTAGCATTCACATTTGCTTTTTTCCTGGGTAAGACTAAAGGCAAATGATCAGACACAAGAGTTTGTTATCTCTCGGAGCTGCCCTCAGGGATGGAGTAAGGATTGAAAGAAAGGTTGAGTGTCCTTCCAGCCGCTATCCCCAGTGGTTAAAGAAGCTTGGAGTGACTTTCTCCTATCCCTGGTGATCAGAAGGAGGCGAACTAGACCCCTCCCATCTCCAGAAAATGAAGTGTAGCCCCAAGTTCCACCCATAACAGATTCCTCTTCAAAGACTGTAGTATTCCTTTATCTGTGATGTACTGGTTTGCAATTAGGATTTAATATTTCTGAAAATCTCATGATTTACATTTTTGGAAAATGATTGATGGATCAAAGAAAAGGAGCCTGCTTCCAGCTTTGCTCCCTGATTTGGCTCTAGTCCTATCTCCAGTCTGGTCCAACGTGACGTTGGGAGCTTCCATCCCACAGGCCACTGGGCTCTGGAAATAGTTGCTCATGATCTACTGTAACTGGCTGTCAGACGGGGTCCCCCCACACCGCCCCCCCTTTAGTGTCACTCTCAGAGGTACTCTGGAGGAGGCCAGTTGTTCCTCGGTGCCTAGAGGGTCCTCCCTCTCTGCCCAGCACCTCACTTCTTCATCTAGCCTCCCCCTTTCCTCCCAGCGTGTCATGTAAGGGGATGACAAACTTAAATTCCACCTCAGCAGTCAACTGTACCAGTAACGCTTCCCCTCTTCAGGTCCCCGGGTGTGTCCCCTTGGCTCTGTGTGTCTCTCTGAGCCCTGAACTAGTTCAACCTGTCGCCTCCATACCCAGCTCACCTGTCCAACCTGATTGACATTGAAGAGTTTTAGTCCCCCTTCATTCAGACATGACAAGGCTGTCATTTTTACTGAGGTATGGAGGAAAACCACAAAAGCAGAGAAATGAATGAACTTCCAGAGAACACATTTCAGGTCTTGACTTTAATCCAGCCAGAGAATGATATGGCTAGCATGACTTGAAAGGTATTTATAGATAGTTTCTAGACTCTTTCCCTCAGCTCATTCTTGATTCAAATATAAGCAGCATAAATTCAGGAAGGACCCAGTAGTGTACACATATCAAGTCTGAGGGATGCCTGGGGTGTCCTGGTGGGTCACCAATAATTGCATCGAGAGTTCCAGATTCTTAAATTCATTGTGAAGGATTTTTGGTTTTGTTTTTTGTTTGTTTTGTTTGTTTGGCAAATTTTGGGTGTGGAAAAGACTGCTGACCAGTCACCTTGTTTTAAACTAATACTCAGTTCATTAAATTTGTGAAGTTAAAAACAGACTGTCTCTTAGGTTTTTGTTATTCTACAAATCTTGTTATTCGATTTGTAAACTTGGTTAAGAACAACCATTTTCACTTTTTCTTTCTTTGTTTTCTTTTTCTAATGTTTGAAAATCTCAAATGATACAAATTAAACTGCCTTATACAATTAGTCCCATAGAGTTCAGTTAATTAAATTATTTTAAGTATTTTAAACTCACATATACGTCTATTATATTTGGCCTTATTTTTGAGATCTCTGAAAGTCTACACTCATAAGCAGGAATTTTCCAAGTGTTTGAATAGCTCTGGCAAATCTAATTCACCCAAATTCTCTTAAAAGTTCAATACTATTTTTAAGTTTTGTTTAGACTTAAAATCACAAGCCTAAATTATCAGAAACCTTTTAAAAATTGCATGTTAAGTTACATCATAGAGACTATTCATAAGCCAAATGATTGTTTTATCATTTCTCATTTAATTCTGAGCTTTCCTAGAGCATTTTTAAAAATTTCATAAGGTTGAGGTTACCAATGCCTTTATTAATTTTCATAAATTTAGAGCAGGAGGGATTTGGGAGCTACATGTGTCTAGGATGGTTTTATTAGAGCCACACTGAACAAGTAGGACTTTTTTCCTAGCTGATGTACTGACAGGAGACTCCCAAGTTCACACCCCCTTACCTGCGCTGGTTTCATAACCAGCATTTCCTGGATTCAAATTACACACTTAGCTAGTTTACTCATAACCTCTTTCAACTCTACTCACCTAATTTAAATAGATGCTTTCTACATTATTATCCAGACTGCATAAAATTTCCTTGACCACCAAATTGGTTTCTGCATTCTTTCACATTGAATTTACCTTGAATTCCTTTCATACTTTTTCTGACTCTCTGGCCATAGTAGGTGAATGACACTTGGCATGGCCAGTAGGACCTGGCATCTGTCCGTATCTCTTGTTTCTTTGATGCCTGACTCCCTCAGCAGACTCTGAGCATCAGGAGGGCTGTTTTGCTTCTCCCTGACACCCACTACAGTGCTTGCTGGTAGTAACTTCTTGATAAGTCAACAGTTTAATAAATGGAAGGGCTCAAGAATGAATGACTGGATTAATGAATAAGCTTCCTGGGTGAGAAATCAAGGACACTAATATGTGTCAGGCCCAGGGTCATAGGATTACATTCTCAAACAAAAAGGGGACAAAGTGCGCCACAGTGTCTCAGATGTCTCGAGGTGGGTGGGACATTTGTTCCGAGAGAGGGAAAAGGAACAGTGGCAGGAGTTTGTGTGATTACTGTTTACTGGGCTCTGTGCACAGTCTCTACACTGATGAGCTCCCTTTTTATGACAGATTTGTTAAGGTACATACATATATGGGAAGCAACTTCTAAATGGCTAGGAAATTTGTCTCTGGTCTCATCACTGGTAAAGGAAAGAGGAGAGACTCAGATTAAAGTTTGTCTGACTCTGTTCTTTCTGTTATATCATAATACCTAACTCTGGGAATTCATTTATTCCTTCAACAAACATTTAATATTTGTTCTATGTTAGGTCAGTGCTAGACACTGAAGTTACTAAAACGAATTAGATACACTTACTTACCTTCTTAGGAACTCACTGTTTTTTAGGGAAGACAGATATAGAAATAATGAATAACTATATTATCACTCATTCACTCATTTATTTATTCAAAAATATTTATCCAATATCCGGTACTAGGACAGGTAATGGAGATGCAACAGGAAACCAGACAGACATGCCACCTGGCCTCATGGAGATTACAGTCTAGTGGGGGAGACTGCTTCATGTAAGTGACTATAAAACCATAATCATGAAAGGGCTCTGAAGTAGGAGTTCATGATGTTTCATGTGTGCATGGTAGGGCAGGATTTGCCCTAGTCATGTATGTCAGGGAAGAGGAGGTGACTCCTGAGGTAACCAGGTGAACAGTTGAGGCAAGAGGTTCCAGGAAGGGGCGCCTGGGTGGCTCATTGGGTTAAAGCCTCTGCCTTCAGCTCAGGTCATGATCCCAGGGTCCTGGGATTGAGCCCTGCATCGGGCTCTCTGCTGAGCAGGGAGCCTGCTTCCTCCTCTCTCTCTCTCTCTCTGCCTGCCTCTCTGCCTACTTGTGATCTCTGTCAAATAAATAAAATCTTAAAAAAAAAAAAAAAAAAGAGGTTCCAGGCAGAACGGCAGTAAGCACTAATATCTAGGGCAGGAGGGAATATGACAAATTCAAGAAACTGAGACAAGTCAATTTGCTTAGAGTGGACCAAGCCTGGTGAGGCTGGATCAGTGGCTGGTGGCTGGACTGTGAAGCCTCAGTGTCTGTCTGTCTGTCTGTCCTTCCTTCCTTCCTTCTTTCTTTCTTTCTTTCTTTCTGGGAGAGAGTATATGTGAACAGGAGCAGGGCATTGAAGGGGTGGGGAGATGGACAGAGAAAGAGGGAATTTCCAGCAGGTTCCCTTACCCCCCACCCCTCCAGCATAGAGCCTGATGCAGAGCTCCATCCCACAACCCTGAGATCATGACCTGAGCCAAAGTCAACAGTCAAATGCTTACCCTATTGAGCCACCCAGGTGTCCCCAGTATCTTTTTCCTCAGAGTGATGGGAAGCCATTGAAGACATTTAAGCAGAAGGATGACAAGATGTATCTGTGTTTTGAAAAAAAGTACTTCATAAGTAGTATTAAAAGCAAATAGCACTGGGCATGGTGCATAAAAAATGAATTCTGGAACACTGAAAAGAAATTAAAAAAAATTTAAATAAAAAAGCAGATAGGGGCCCCTGCATGTCTCAGTTGGTTAAGCATCTGCCTTTGGCTTAGGTCATGATCCCAAGGTCCTGGGATAAAATCCTGCATCAGGCTCACTGCTTAGCGGGTGTCTGCTTCTCCCTCTCTCTCTGCCCCTTGCTCTGCTCATGCTCTCTCTCTTGCTCACACTTTCAAATAAGTAAATAAGTAAAATCTTTTTAAAAAAGTATATGGGCAAGGGAGTGAGGTAAGAATGGGGCTATAGGAAGAGCTGGAGGAGATAGGAAAGAGGTTTGCTTGAATCAGGATGGTGGTGGTTGTAGTGAGGAGATGACAAGTAGGCAGACTCAAGAGATAATTAAGGCATGCTGTTGATAGGACTTGGTGATGGACTGGGTACAGAGCATGGATGAGAGGGAGATGCCAATGATATTTCCCAAGTTTCTGGCTTGAGTAGTTGGAGCAGAGGTGGCATCATTCCCTGAGGTACAGAGGGTTTAACAAGGACCAGGTGTGAGGAGGAAAGATCATGAGTTTACCTTTGGACCTGTAGAGTTTGTGGTGGCTTGGAGACAGTCCAGCTCACATATCAAGAAGGCAATTGATGGATATTCTGGGTCCCAGAGGAGAAGTCTCGATTGGTGGTATAATGTAGAAAGTACAATAAACTAGCTATGTACAGGTGCCATGGGGCTGGGATTTTGCTAGTAGAGGACATCATGCATACCCAGTATACAGAAGAAGGGATTTTTATCCTTTGTAATAATATTACCGTATAATAATACAATATTTTCCAATTTATCAGCTCTTTCAGGTCAGTTGTATAATTTGAACATCATGACACCTCACCAAGAATGACTGTGTGTGTTTTACAGTTAAGAAAACTGATGCTCAACCTCTCATGTTTGATAGAACATGGTCTGTTCTTTAGCTCCCATTTTCTTCTCTCGTCTCATTTCTCTGTCCTGCCCAAATGGCTGTAAAAATTAGAACTTTATCAGAATATATATATTACAATGCTAATGCTAGCCAAAGAATGCCAGGTTATAAAAAAGAGTGTGTTTGCCTTTATGTGTGGGACTGATGAGCTCTCTGAATATTGGGATGGCTGCTCTGTGCTATGAAGACTCCCCCTCCCACCCCAGGGACAACATTATACCCCAAGGAGACAGTACAGGGCAGACATTGCTTAGGTTTATTAGTCCCCAGTTTTTCTAATATTTTGCATTATTTTTCCCTACTGTCTGAGTTTCAGAAGCTCTGAAATTGCTTGTTCTCACCCTCTGCTATATTTTCTGGTCTAGCTAAACCCAGGAAATGGCGTATGATCATACCAAAAGCTTTGCATGAGTATAAGAATGTGGGGTGGGGTGTGTGCTTTATTTTGTCAGAAAATCTTTTCCAATCTCTAAGAAGCTGATAGCTCTTAAGTCATACTGACTTTTTAAAAAAAGATTTTATTGGGACGCCTGGGTGGCTCAGTTGGTTAAGCAGCTGCCTTCGGCTCAGGTCATGATCCCAGCGTCCTGGGATCGAGTCCCACATCGGGCTCCTTGCTCGTCAGGGAGCCTGCTTCTCCCTCTGCCTCTGCCTGCCATTCTGTCTGCCTGTGCTCGCTCTCTCCCTCTCTCTCTCTGACAAATAAATAAAATCTTTAAAAAAGATTTTATTTATTTAAGATTTTATTTATTTATTTGACAGAGGGAGACACAGCAAGAGAGGGAACAGAAGCAGGGGGAGTGAAAAAGGGGGAAGCAGGCTTCCCGCCAAGCAGGGGGCCTGATGTGGGACTTGACCCCAGGACCCTGGGATCATGACCTGAGCAGAAGCCAGATGCTTAACGACTAAGCCAGCCAGGAGCCCTGACGTTTTTTGTTTTTTTTTTTTTTAAGTAGTTTCTATTTACAAAGTCTCACAGGAAGTATAAGAACCAACAAGAAGCTAGTCTCTTCTCCTTATCCAGAAGCAAAGGAATCAGGACCATGATTGATGTGCTACATCCTCTTATCGATTATCTTCTCTATAACACCTTTATTGTGAAACTGGTTGTTACTGCTCATGCAGGTAAACTGACTTCCCTGGTCGCAGAGGTTGTTAATACCAGAGTTGAAACCACGTTTTCATGACTCGTGACTCAGCCCCCTTGCCACATGGATAGAACCAGAATGTTATGTGGCAACCTGGAGAGTTGTTTTACCATTTTACTCTTGTCTTCAGAGAATCTCATTGTTATTGTTCCTTATGTGTTAGGTTCTATGTAGTGTTACTATATTTCTATTAAGATATCTAGAGGAGATTACGTAACATCCCTTAGAAACCTCTGTTTGTATTTAACCTTCCTTATGTCCAGGAAGTCCTGATATCCCATGAATTGGCAATATCCCTTTCCACTCCTTCAGATAAAGGAAAATGGAAAATAGTCTTTTGGAAGTTAACCTAAAAACTGGTAAAGTACATTGTTAATGTAAAACATCTAAGTCATATTTTCCCCATGCAATGATCTATATTACCATTCATAATCTAGTCAGTTTTTTTCAAAACTCACTAGAATACAAGCTGCACACTTTTATTATATATCTGTGTCTGTGACTATTTTTAGGTCTGTGTCCATCTCCATATTTGTCTGTACAGTTATATAGAATGACTTTTTGGAGGATATATCCAACACACTAACAGCTACTGTTGCTGGCAGGTGGAATTATGAATATTTTATTGTTTTCTATTTTTTATAATTTTCCACAATGCAAAAGTAATAGCTAAAAAAGAAAAAAATATTTTTTAATCTGTTTTTTTTCAATCTACTGATCTAGGATATTAAAATGAATTTTAGGTTCACCTAAGAGATTGTGGGAGCAATAGTAGTCGTATTTGTAATAATCTTGCTTAGCTAGGGAACTGGTTAAAAACTAGCAAGGAAGAGAAAACAAGTACAAAATAATGTAGCAGTGACTTAGTAATCTATCTTCCGAAATAGTAAAATCAAGAGGAAGCTGTTGGGGAAGCTACTTAAAGGGGATCAATTTTCAGATGTGGTTTGAAGTGTGTGGCTGGTGTGATGGCAAAAGTGGAAGTGACCAAGCAAAAGGTCAATAGTGAGACCCAATGCACTGTGGTTATAGGACCTCAAGTTGATCAGCTTTGTGGAATAGAAGCTGAGCAGAGAATATGCACTAAGCATACGTGCATGTTTACTCTTTAGAGAGGGATCCACATGGACATTCAGTCACAAACACAAGTATTATATATCACATATTAGGGGCTATGATTCTCATGGTTGCAGATGGTTGATGGAAGCAGTCCCAGGGGTGTGAATATTGCTTGCCTATAAAAAGGTGTATTTCTCTATATGGAAAACTCAGCAGTGAAAATGGCCCATGAAAATGGACTCTAGGTCTGAAGTTAGACCATACTGCTCTCCTAGGACCTGCAGCAAGGTTGATTTTACCAAGTGGCCAATGTAGGAGATGGAGGAAGCCAGCAATACTGCCAAAGATCTTGTGTTCCTACCACAGTTTTTATGTGCATATCAGAACATAGGATACCGGTGATATTGCCAATGTTCTTATGATGCTTAATCGAGGAGGAACTGAATTCTCCCACCCCTTTGAGACACCAAGATTCCACTGACCTTAACCAAACCAACATACAATGTTCCCACCTGCCTTTGGAAATGTATAGAAAAGTCTATTAATGAGCATTGGTTCCAAGCTTCCCACTGGAACCTACTGTTTCTCAGGACACTTATAAAGTATATTTTAGTATAGGAGTTCAACCCTTCCCACCCTCCCCCAAAAAACAACCAACAAACAATGACAAAACCTAGGTATATACCAACAATGTGGTAAGGTAGTTGTGAGGTAGTTGCAAAATATTTATGGGAATCAGAATAAACCAGTTTATGTAGAGTTTGCTTGCCTTAGAGAAAAGAAACAAGAATTATGAAATCTACATGAGAATATTTATTAAATTGATCTGATGGTGATGAGCCACAAGGGTTAGAACCCTTGTACTACAGATGGTAAGCTATAAGGGATTGGTTTATGTCAATACTTTCAATATTTTTAAAATACAAAAAAAATTGCTAAATGTATATTCACAGATATTAAATATTAATATAAATTATATATATTTAACAGACACATGTTATATTTCAGAGGATATAATCAGGACAAACAGAACAAGAGTTATAAAAGCTATATATGTTCACTGAAAATGTATGTATAGGTGATTGATAGAAATGCTAGTATATTTGCAACTTCTTGTACTTCTGAAGCCATAATTAAAGAAAAAGTTATGAGTGACATAGTGATTCCCCAAATTAAAATGCCTCTGTGCTCACTTTGAACAAGCACTGTCTATATTTTTATGAGCCTTCTATCGTACCTAACAATTACATGTTCTGAAAGAGTTTTGCTTCCAGGATGGTAGAGTAAATTTCTAATCTAACAGCCTGACACCCTGACATCCTGACAGATAACTGTAACTTCTGAATAACAACAAAAAAAGTCTCTTTGAGGGCTCTGGAGAGTGTAGAAAAGCCAAAAGGGAGTCAAAACTTGGAAGATGTGACTGCCAGTGACTAGCATCAGTTTTACCCTCAGGGTGATGGTGTGGGCAGGAAGGGTTAAAACTTCAGTAGAAGTGGGGCGCCTGGGTGGCTCATGGGTTAAAGCCTCTGCCTTCGCCTCGGGTCATAATTCCAGGGTCCTGGGATCGAGCCCCATATCGGGCTCTCTGCTCAGCGGGGGGCCTGCTTCCCTTCCTCTCTGTCTGCCTCTCTGTCTGCCTCTCTGCCTACTTGTGATCTCTGTCTGTCAAATAAACAAAATCTTAAAAAAAAAAAAAAGAAAGTGGTTCTGCTCGGCTCACAGTGAGGTCACAAAGACTGTTAGTGTGGCTTCTAAAAAAAAAAAAAAAAAAAAAAAAAAAAACAAACTTCAGTAGAAGGCCTGTGTCTCTCTGGCAAGAGGAGTTAGAGAAAGGATCCATGAGCAAGTTGGGCTGTTGGAAGTGATAGAGGGAAACTCCAGAAATGAGAGAACCAGGGAAGGGAATGTCAGATTCTGTGTATAAACTGCCCAAGACTCTGACAGATTGTTGACCCACACATGCAGAGCCACCCCCAGAGCAGGAAAGTTTGCATTTTGCACTTTGAGTCTAACCAAGTTAATTGCTTTCTAAAGAGTAAAAAAAAGAGAAAGAGCGAGTGAAAGAGAGAGAGCGTGCAAATACTCTTTGGAGGGATATAAGAGAATTGAGAGTCTTCACAGCATAATATTAACATGTCAAAGACCTAGTCGAAAATTACTTGATGTTTGAATAACCAGGAAAATATGACCCATTCCTATGGGAAATAATAGTCAACAGATGCTATCTCCAAGAAAATGTAAAGTTTTTCAAATTGTCAGAAAAGAATATTAAAGTAGCAATTATAACTATGCTTAATCAGGTAAAAGAAAATATGCTTGTAACAAATGAAAAAATAGACAATCTCAGAAGAGAAGTAGAAGCTCTTGATATGATTTTTTAAAAATGTGATAGAAAGAAAGGTGAAATTATAACAAATATGCGAAAAGTTATACATAACCCTGCATGTGCAATGATGGTATGTCAGGCTTCTGACTGCCATCTGTTACGGATGTCCTAAGTGACAAGAAATGAGAACTGCTGTAATAAAGAATAAGGAACTACTGACCTTTGTCATTGTTGGTTGGTTGGTTGGTTTGATTTTAGGAGATTGTCACATTCAGAGCTGTGACTTGAAAAAAATCTTATTAAAAGGTGTTTAGATGATTGAAGAGGAAATAGACTATAGGTGGACTACCACACACACACAAAAAGGACGGCAAGAAATGTTTATAGCAAATATAACAAAATGTTATATAGTTATTGTATCAAGTGCCATTGTATAAAGTACCAAAATTGATAAGAAATATAGTAAGATATCAAAAAAAAGCTGGCAAAAGACATAGACTTACAATTCCTAAATGAAAGAGCCATAATTTAGTAAACAAACATAACAAAAAGTCTAGTTTTACTATCAGTCAAAGAATTCCAAACTGAAATAATGATATCACTTTTTGCAAATTAAATTAGCAAAATTTTGATGATAATACTGAGTTTCAATTGAAGGCATAGGAAAACTGCATATTCATATATACAAAAGTGTATGTAAGACAGTTCAACTGGTTTGGAAAGTAATTGACAATGTGTCAAAACTGTAAGAGTATTCATATCATTAAACCCAGTAATACTAATTTTGCATATACAGGCAATAAACTCAAACATTAAAAAGCTACATAATGAAGTTTTTCATCCATCACGAAGTAGCTTACAATAGCAAAAAAAAAAAAAAAAAAGGTAGTGCTGAGAACAAGATCCAACAATAAAGAAATTGTTAAGTAGATTAGGATACTTTCTTAGGATGGAAAGTTGTGCAATCATTAAAATCTTATGGTTATGAAGACTATGGCAAAATTGAAAGATATTATAATATGAGTAAAGGAAACAGTCAATAAGATATATAATATAATCATATTCTCTAAAAAATGCATTTGAAAAATGAACCAAATTAAGATTTTAATTATGTGAGAGCACTGGTGTTCTTGGGTTATGACTGATTTTTCCCCTCTAGTTTTAAACCATTTATTGTGCTTAAAATTATAACTTTTAAAACAGTCTAGCCAAAGGTTTCTGAATCTTGGGAATAGAGTGGGGATAATGAGAAAGGCATGGACTGAAAGGTAAAGAGAAGGTCAGATGTAGAGCATCTGGACCTTGATTATGTGTGGGTGGTGGGAGAGGGCAATGTCAAAGGTGTTTAGATTCCTAGATTTTAATCCTGGGTGATTAGGAGGAGCCAATTCCAGAATCAAATATAGGGAAAACAGGAGGTCAGCAAGCACAGAAGGGAAGAATATGGATCCTATCTTGGGCATGTTCAGCCCAAGGGACCAGTTGGACTTCTCAGTGCAGCAGACCATGGGAAATGGGAGAAGTCAAAGAAACAAGGCATGATGTTTATCCTATGGATGTGAACAGCTGAATTCCTGAAATGGAATAAGATCACCAAAGAAGAATGGGGAAAAACGGGCTGACAGTAGAACTGAATTTAAGGTTGAGAATAACAACAAGGAAGGCAGGCAGTGGAAAAAGAACAAGATTCACCAAAACTTAGAGTTAAAGAACTGGGTCCAAGTCCCATCTTCCTCATTCAGGCAAGTGCAGTGGTTGCTCATATTGATAGTCCTTTTTGAGCCATGCTTCCCTTCCCCTTGAACAAGGTCTGGGTCTGTGACTTGCTCTAGCCAATGGAATATGACAGAAGTGATACTCCGCCTGTTCTGGTTTTAAGACTTAAGAAGGATTTTGTTCTTTGGGGAGCTCTGAGCCTCCCATGTAAGAAATCCAATAATCTGATGAAGAAACCATATATATAAAGAGATGCCCTAAGACTGTGTGGGGAGGGAGAGAGACAGCCGTCTCAGCATCCCAACTGAGCCCAGCCTTTTAGCTGTCCCCAGCCAGGTGACAGACGTGTCAGTGAGCCATCTAAGACCTCCGAGCCCCAGTCACCATCTGATCAAACTTCATGACAAATCCCAAGTGAGGCCATAAAAGGAACAGTCCAGCTGAGCCTCAGTCTGTCCACACAGTCGTTTGAAATAATAAATTGGTTGTTGTCTTAAACCACTAAGCTTAAAGTAATTTGTTAGGCAGCACTAGATAACTGAAACCACAAGTTAATCAAGGAACTTACCCTATGCACAGCTTTTGTGCATGCAGAAGTGATAACTGGTTTACCATCAGGGTCAAATGAGATCATGTGCTCAATGATTCTGATTTTTTTTTTTTTTTCCATAAAGCACCCTTGGTGGCAGAGGACAGTGAATGACCTACCTCTGGGTCTGGAGAGTGTGTCTATTTCTTGGGAGGCTATGGTTTCATAGTAAACATAGCCAGTTTTGCGTTCTCCATAAAGTAGCCCCATTATTATTTTTAAAATGTATTTTCTCTGGTTCCACATATCCTGGTTTTACTGTGTCTTCACATCCTTCTATTGTATCATGGTGAATTTTGGCAGGGGGCATAAATACCAGTTGAAATCTATAAATGTGCAACAAAGGAGAATTACTGGTAAGAGATAGAGGGAGAGTACTCAAGGGAGGCAGGACAAGCAACAAATTCCCAGGTCTTGGAAAACTGAGAGGTTCGTTTAACCATCAAATGCTGCAGAGAGGTCACTGGATTTGGTTGGATGGTAAGTCATCAAGATAATGGTTTCTTTGGTGAGAAAGCCCTAGCCAGGGACAGAATGAAAGTGGACAGAGTAGGCTTTTTGAGGGCATTGGGAGAGAAAAGAAGGCAAATGATAGGAGAATGTACATTCAGGAAGAAGTGGGGGTATGAGAGGTATTTTATTCTGGTAAGTTTTGTTTTAGAATAGAAGTCTGCACATGTATTTAATGGTGGGTAAAAAAAAGCAATGAAGAGGGAAAGAATTTGACGGATAAAAGACAGAGGGATGATAAAATAAAAGACAAGATTCAACAAGAGTCAGAAGGCTTAGCATGGCTAATACAAAGAGAATTAGCCTCAGAAAGAATGAAAGAATCATCTCTGTAATGAGAGGGAAGGAGCAGAAAGCAGGAGAAACAGAGACAGAAGTGGAAGGGAGAGGAAGGAAGTTCACGTTGTGCATCTTCAGCCCTTTGGACACCAGGTCACCCGCACAGATGGGATGTGTGGAGCCTTGAAAAATGGGAGATAAAATTTAATATATTGGAGGGATGGCAGAAGGAATAAGCTAGAGGTAAGTTGATATCCAAGCAGCAGTGAGGGTCTGACCTAGGGTAGAGAACATGAATTTATGGTAGCATCAATCACTGACCTCATTGAATAACTTTATTTCGAGAGAGAGACAGACAGACAGAGACACAGAGAGAAAGAGACACACTGAGAGAGATAACAAGAAAAATGGGGGTTTCTCAACAGCAGGGATTGAAAATTCAGTTACATCAGGAGGATATGTCAGAGAAGGGAAGCTTGAGCTGTCAGAGCATATTTCATTAGGTGGAATGTGATGTAGGCTGAAAGTATGTTGGTGGACGAGGGGCACATGGCAGGGTCTAGGGCTGGACAAGACAGACATGTTGGACATGTTGGATATGATGGACATGAAGGACACCATCAGTTGGTTTGAGAGAGGAGGAAATGTTAAATGCAGTCAAAGACATTTCACAGATCTTAGCGTTTGAATAATTGCCCATAATGATGTGTTGCCAAGTGTAATTATGACTCTGAATGGCTGAAGTGGTGTAAAGAGTAGAGTGAATGGTTTGAGGAAGTCAAGACTAGTGGATTTGAAGTATTGTCTTATGAATGGTGTGATGGTCAGTTTTATATGTGAACTTGGCTTGGTTATAGTCCCCATTTACTCCATCAAACACTAATTTGGTGGTGGTGGGAAGGTATTCTGTAGTTGTGATTAAATTCCATAATTGGTTAACTTAAAATGAGTGAAATTATTGTAGATAATCTGAATGGGCTTGATTCAATCGGTTGAAAGGCCTTAAATTCTCAGGTACTGGCTGAAGCTGCTGTCCTCTGCTTCTTTAAAGCAGAGGACAGCAGCTTCAGCCAGTACCTGAGAATTCCAACCTGCTCTTCCTGGTGGCCTGCCATATGGACTTTTGGACTTCCCTACAGTAAATCTCTTAATACATTATTTCCTGGTGGTTCCGTTTCTTTGATTGAATACAGATGATAAGGGATGAGCTAGGGAGAAAGAATGTAAGCCTCTACCTTCTCCTGCTCATGTGATTTTGGTACTTCTTTGCAATATACAGGTAAAAAGGTGAATGTAATTCAGGTTTGAGCTGGAAGGAATAAAGTGTGGATGGATGGATGGACGGTTGGACGGACGGACAAGTGAAAGAGTAAGTGCTTGGGTACATAACTAAATGGTCCCTTGTATCTTGCCTCTAAAACAGGAAGAAAAAAATGCTATTTACTAACCTCATGGAGGTGAGATAATGCTAGGAGTACTTTTAAAATCTAGACTTATTGGTAAATATAGAACATTTATTTTCCATCTTAATCATTAACAGAAAACATTTTCAGCCAGGGTTTTTTCAAGTCACCTGAAAAGCTGCTCTGCGCATTCCCCCTCCCAGTGTTAAGCAGGATGTGAAGAATGGCTCCACTGGAAATGTTGGTCTTTTGTTGAGTAGATACGAGAATGGTAGATTTGATTTAGTACTTGAAATGGGACAAAATAAACAAAATTTTTTCTTTCCCTTATCTCTTTTCTTCTTCCACAATGGGGATGAAATAGAACTTCATTTTGTTAGGGATGACTGGGTGGCTCAGCTGGTGAAGTGTCTGCCTTTGGCTCAGGTCAAGATCCCTGGGTCCTGGGATGGAGCCCAGGCATCGGCATCAGCATTGAGCTCTGCCTAGTGGAGAGGCTGCTTCTCCCTCTGCCTGCTGCTCCCTCTGCTTAGGCTTGCTCTCTCTGACAAGTACATAAATAAAATCTTTTTTTTTTCTTTTAAAGAACTTCATTTTGTTTAACAAATGTTTCCTGAGTGGCTCCTGGGTACAGGTGAGCCTTAGGGACAACAGAGGACTTGAAATACCTCACAGAAGAGGTGGAAATTTCTCTGCAGCATTCCACCAATCAAATCTCAGTTTGGTCCTTGCTTTAGAGAAGTTAAGGAAGCTTTTACATTTCTGATTCAAAGCCATGCACCACCTCCCTGGAATGGGAAATATATCACCTCCATTAGCGCTTCTCTGATGGTGATAGGCGTGGCAGGCCAGATGAAGCAAATAAACATGAGAATGATGATCCTCCTTTGTGTGTTGGCTCCCTGCCCAGAGGCTTGTGCCCTTGTGGGCCATCCTCTGTGACACTGTGAGATAGCTCTCCCATATGGCGATCTGAGGGAGCGCTGCTCCAGCCTGATGTCTGCCCGGTGCTGCTCCTCTGATGTCTCTGGGCGTGACTGGCTACGTGCAGGATGACATGGCGGAAGCTTCTGTGCAGATGAGCTAAGTCGCCCCCGTGGGGGAACATTATCCAGAGGCAGGAAGGAGCCAGCCATGCCGACCTGACTCAGCACAGAGCCTTAGTCATCAGAGGAGTGTAGTGACGATAAGGGCAGTACATATGTTTTGTGCCATGCTGGATTCCGATACCCCCTGGACCTAAGGAGAGAGAATGGTTGGTAAGGACTGGAAGAGCTGTTCTGCTAAAACCATAATTACTGGGATAGTGGAAAGTGTGGCTTAAGTGACTGTCACTGAAATGACAGGAGAGAATTCCACCTCACTTTGCCATCCGCCACCAGACAGCTGAGGCATCGTGCTGGGCTGGGGGCTGGGGACGGTTCAGTGAATGGCAGCTGTAGAGCCCGCTGGGGTCCCGGCTCTGAGCAGAGCATGTACATGCAGTGCCAGCAGGAGAGGGTTCGGGGGGTACCCCATAGCACAGATTCCCTTGGACTCCCCCTGGGCACTCAGGGGCTCTTGGCAGGGGAGTAGAAAGGAGCCTCTGGGGCTTGAAACATCGCTGTTACCATGACTCTGCCTCTGTCCCTGGGCAGGTTAGGTCCAGGGAGCATGGGGCCACATGAGGACCCAGACGAGCCCCCACTTTCATCTGGCAAGGGAGCCTCCTGCTAGATACAGTTAGAGGGCCAGCCAGGGCTCTGAAGTGCAACACAGGCCCTCATAACTCTTTTGTTCAAACCAAAATGTAAAACCATTTTGTTCAAACATTTTGTTAACCATATCCTATGTATTTGTCGGTATGGCTCCGTTAAATGCCAGCCTGCCCTGTATCTGGTTCTTAGTGTAAACTTGCCTTTTTGACCAAGGAAATTGAGTCGCGGCCACTTCTACTTTCTTCGGCCGTGGGTTGACTGTATTCTGATGACCTTTAGTGTCCCTGTAGGTATTGTCTTTTCTATTCCAAGCCACGGCCGCATTGCCTGCTGGTGTATGGTCGTCAGGGAACTGGGCTGGGTCGGAGTCGGGAGGTGGTGTATGGCACTGTCAGTTCATAATGGCTGCTGACGAAGTTGTAGAGTTTTTTTAAGAAGTTCTTGAAATTCTGTGTGCATAGCAGTGGAGTTCTTCCCTCTCGGTTGGATCCCAAACTCCTTTATTTTTAACCATGGAAGGGGCTGTGTACCACCTGAGGGATTCTCCCAATGCACAGTGAAAATGTAATGTTTTGTTCATACCTTCCTCAGAGGAGAGGGCCTGAACAGCTTATAGATCCTAGAAAACACGCATTTGATTTCCGCTTTCAATAATTTTTTAAGCATTTACGTTCCTGGGTGTGTATCATTAGATAGAAGCAGTGGGGTCAATAACACTTGGAATTGTGTAATGAGGGAGGTCAGTTTCTTATTATATTTATAATAATGGAGCTCATTGGGTATCACTCTGCCCGGTGAAGGCTGGTAAATCAATAGTGCTTTTACAACCTGGATAATAATAAACCTCACATTAAATGGGCAATGCCAACATGTGAGTGGGGAGGGAGGAAAGAGGAGGTACCACCACCATGCATGAGAAGGACCCAGGCCTCTCGGGTGACACCTGTGAAGAAGCATCAGTTCCTTTCCCTGTTCCAACATACTCTCCTCTCGCGCAGAGGAAATTATTCAAAGATAGCAACAAATTTTTCAAATGACCTTTATAGCTACTGGTTTGGAATTAAAAAAAAAAAGATCTCAGAGATGAATTGTCAGGTCAGGACATGAGCTCCTTCTCCCATCAAGATCAGGCACGTTCTGTACTTGATGTAGGTTGAGTGTGTACTACTGAAGAAATACAATGTGAACATGTAGTAAACACAAATGTGCTTTGTTGGTGGCCAAGCTCAAGGCTGCTTTCACTGGTCATAATGATTGGTGCCCCAGCTCCCCAACCCCACAGACTCTAAGAGGTCTCCCTGCAAAGAAAGCACCTGGCACAGATTTTTTTTTTCTGAGAACGTCTTTCCACAGTAAAGTGTAACATGTTTTCCACCAAGCGCGGGGGTTGAAGAAGCAATGCTAGTTGGAAGACGTCCTGAAGGAGACTAGCGGCTGCCTTGGTTTCTCTCAGCTTGTGGGAGTTGGGGGGCTCTAGTGTGGAACTTGCTTTCCACCCATTTACTCAGGGACTATTGTGCTTTGGCTGTAGGAGAGCGGGGCAGCACGGGAAGAACCCAGATGATGCTCGTCGCAAGACAGGAGCTCTTTTGAGGTAAGAGCTTTCAGGTTATTGCAGGTGATGGAGGCAGAGGGCTGGAGTTGGTGCAGGTGTGGTGACCAGAAGCTGCTCCATGAAGCCAAAACATTCTCTGGACTCTGACAAGCTTAAAATCTAAATAACATTGTGTTTTCTGCACCTGAAAGATTGTGATGACTTTTCTTTAGCTCACACAGGAAGAGGTCTGTCACTAGTGGATCTTCTATAAAAAAGAGATAACTGGCCAGGTTTTGGTATTTGAAAAAAAAAAAAAATCCAAAAACCCCAAGCCCGATACTGATCCTGGTTTTCAGAGAAACAAGAAATTCTGGGTTCTTTCATTGGGAACCAGAAGTTTAACCGCCTCCATGATTTTCTTTTACATGAAAATGTTAAAGTTGAGCAAATAAACCATGATTTCTTGTATTATTATTTATAGAGGAGAATATTGCCGCCAGGAAGCATGTCTGCTAATGTGTTTTGGCCAAGTTCTCCTTAGAGACAGTGATTAATAGAAGGAATGGGTGGAAAATTAGTATACACAAATAACTATTCAGAAATGGGGGTGAAATGCTAATGCAGTGACCTTTAAATCTTCATTTTTCTTTATTTCTCTGAATGCTAATTAATGGATACGTTCAGCACCAGGAGGAATTTGTGTCCAAGTTCCATCTCCCGGCTAAGTGGTATTTTAAGAATTTCTGAGGCTGAGTCTCAGAGAAGAACTGACCTGAGCTTCCTGAGGCTCCCATCCCTGTTGCTGTCTTGTGGCTTTCCCCCAGAGAACAAAAAGTGCTATGGTCCGGCTGCTCATTAGCTCGGCTGCACAGCCTCTGTGGTTAGCAAGGTAATTAGTTTCAGAGTAAGTGAAGGTAGGGGAGGTTTGGAGCCCAGCATGTTTACTGAGTGCTGTCCCCTGGACAACAGAATCTCTGCCTGCTTGTTAAGGAGACCTGAATTATTGCATGCCCAGAGCTCTAAGACCATAAGAAGAAGCAAAGTGGTATTTGGGGCCTTCCCTGAAGCAAAGGGCAAAGGTAAATTTGTAATTCAGACAATAACCTTTAGAGTGATGCCAAGGGATGCTTTCTGGAAAACACTGCCTTCATCTAGGGAGGGCAGTAGACTGAAAGTGCATGCTGAGTTTGGGGTGGGAATTCCTGTCATCTGGGAGGAAGGAGAAATAGCTCAGACTGAATGAAAATGAGTTGAAGTTGTTTGGGATGAACTCTTATCAGGGGAAATTTTTACAGGCATAGCTCTTCTGTAATGGAACTGAGAGACAGTGAAAGTTCAAGCAGAGTTGGATGGTCATTTATGCCTCTGTCTTCAGTTTTCTTCTGTGAAATGGGTTCACTACCTACCTCATAAGGTCATTATTAGGATGAAATAAATTGGTATTATAGGTCACATAACAAACTCCACATAAGGGCTTGACATTACTGTTATCACTGTTATTATTTATCTGTAAAGAATGTGCTAGATTGTTTGGATACGGGTTGGAGTAACTGACCTCAAGATTCTACCCACTTTCCCCCACCAGCCCCACTGTTCTTGGGTACTATTACTCAGTGGAAGTATTTTTCATCCCCACAAACCCTCTTAGGGAAGTTTTTATTTAGGACACACTCATCTACCTGTTCTTTTGAGTCTCAGTATATATCTTTAGAACAGTGATGATATTTCTGTCTGGTTTTCTTGACCCACTTAGAGCAATATATACTGTTTATTGATTGATTGACTGATATAGATCCTAATTTGTTCCTAATTGATTTTAGCTAAGACACTTAAAATTACTTTGAATATACTTTGGAAGATGTACTGAATTAAACTCTCTAGACTTATTTCTTGTTGAAGTGTAGTTTTTAAGAAGGTTGTAAAATATTAACTATATTGGTAATTGTGGAGTCGAAGTCTGGTATTTCTAAAAGCCATGGGTATTCTGGGGCAGACAGTGGTATATGAGGAGAGGGGACTGGAAAGAGGAAAAGGACAATGAAAATATGAGTTACAGCGGCCTAAACTGTAGAAGAAAACAAAGGTCAAAGGCAGTAATTCTCCATTGGAACCATCAGATGCCACTAAATGGATGACTTTCAAAAGATGGCAGAACTCATGATAGAGAGGTTGACAAAGAAAAGGCTTGCTGTGTGAAAGATGCTTTAGAAACATCACGTATTTTAGCCTTCACTAGAATCCTGATGAGAAATTGATATTCATAAAGTAACTTGCCCAAAATCTAGTTAGTAAGTGGTGGAGTTGGAACCCTATCCTAGGAAGGCCTAGTTCCAAAGCCCATGTTCTTTCTAACATTCTCTTCCTCTCTGATGTAAACCTATAAATAATCAACATTCAGTAGTACTGAAACTGAGGAAACAGAGGGGTCTTCTGTTTGTAATTTATGAAGTGGTGTGTCATCTAAGCTCTAAGCTCCCTCTCAACTTTCACATAACCTGGGACATTTAAGAAAATCTAATCCTGTAACTTTCCATCTCTGGATCTAGAAACTTGTTGCCGAGGGTGATTTACATTTCAGAGGAAATTACTTTAGAAGTTACAACTTGCTAAAAAATTAGGAAAGGGTCTCCTTTTTCTAAGGATGAGGCAACCCCTACATCTTCAAGTGAAAATTTCATCAGACTTATATCACTAATATAAACCATGTAGAAAAGAATCTTTTCTTCAAAAAGTCTAGGATGGAATCACTTTTTGAAATGAAGTTGCTAGCTAATATTAGTAATACTTTTTTCTACTCTTTGTATTACTAATCTCTAGTGTGACTTATGCCTCTTATTTGGGTTGTCTAACCCACAATTAAGGAAGTGAAAAACCTAAGATGCCAATATACTATTCCAAATGCTCCATGATATTAGACTGTTATAATTCTCCTAGTATCAGGGCATTTTTCCTGAACTCTGCTTGATTCCAGAGGGAGATTTCCTACAACAGTGAGGTGGGGATAGAGAAGGATATAGAAAATTAACAAAGGGCATGTTGCATTAGCCAAATAGAAACCAGGATAACATCTGAAAACACATGGTGTTATTGACAAACTCAAGCCTGCATTTCATAGGAGCTCCACTTACTAATACTGAAGACTTAACCCTCTTGATAAGCCAGCTCTCTTCCCCATGGATTGCCTTCTCCATGCATCCCATTTATTCACTTCCTGTTCATTCATTAGCTGATGGCACCAGCCCTAAAAACACTAGGGATGGGCCCAGGAAGGCTTATAGGATGGGAGCATTTTGACAGTTTTCCTACTCAGATACAGAAGGCAAAGAAGGGGGCAATACTTTGTACCATCTAGCTTTACCACATGGAGTCATCAGCCACTGTCTCTGCCAGTTCTTCCCAGAGATGATGTTATAGATTCCATGTAGACCCTACTTTGTTTTGTGTTTTACTCTGGTCTTTTCTTAATACCTGGACTTTTTTGTTCCAAAAGAAATGATCACTTTCTCAATCTCAGTTTATGAAAAAAATCTACAAACCATACTTAAGAGTGAAAGACTGAATGCTTTCCCTTCAGATCAGGAACAAGACAAAGGATATCTACTCTGATCACTTCCATTCAGTTTTGGAGGTTGTATTGGAGGTTTTAGTCAGTAATAATAAAAAGAAACTAGTGACATATTGGAAGGGAAGAAGTAAAACTGTCTATTCACAAACAATATAATCTTGTATATAGGAAATCCAAAAAAAAATTTACAAAACAACTACTAGAATTAATGCGAAGGTTTAGGAAGTTTGCAGGATATGAGATTAACACAAAAATATCACTTGTATTTTCATATACTCTGCATGAAAAATCTGAAAATGAAATTAAAGAAATAATTCTGTTTAAAATGATATCAAAAGTACTAAGAATAAATTTAACCAAAAGAATATAAGACCTCTACAGCAGAACATTTATAAGGCCCAGAGTACTATACAAAGTGTGACCCAGTCTTAAGAAGAAAGGCAATCAATGGAAATT
Source organism: Enhydra lutris kenyoni (assembly GCF_002288905.1). Classification (NCBI taxonomy): domain Eukaryota; kingdom Metazoa; phylum Chordata; class Mammalia; order Carnivora; family Mustelidae; genus Enhydra; species Enhydra lutris. The sequence continues at coordinate 52,512,968 of NW_019154088.1, forward strand.
TACCCCAAAATGATCTAGATGTTGAATTCTTAGACAAGAAGCTGTAAGAGCTATGAACTATGAGGTAATGGAAAATATACTTCTAATAAATTAGAAAAAATGAACAAAGAAATAAAAAGAAGAAAGAATTTTTTTTAACTTAAATGATTACCAGTTTTTTACAAAAGGCTATTACACAGAAACAGCTGGATGGAAGAGATACCTAGGGAAAGGAATAAAGAAAGGATGTGGAACTTCCATATTCTCTTCAGGTGTGCCACTCTCCCTAAATACAAACATGAACTGGGAAACTCTGAAACATGTCCTCTGGGGTTTTGATGGAGGCTTCATGGCAAAGTCACAACTGACTAAATCGTTGGTCTTTGGTCCAAAATATTTTTGAACCTCAAATGAAATTTTTAGAATTTAACAATAGTTAGGAATAAAAAATTTACTCAGTGGATTTAATAGCAGGATAGACATGATGTAGAAGGGTCAATAAACTTGAAGATAGAAGAAGAGAGAAAAGAGATTGAAAGAATGAACAGACGTAGAGCAAAAGCAGAGGGTCTAACATATGTGTAATCGGAGTCCCAGGAAGAGAACAGAGAGGAAAAATGAGGCAGAAAAAAAGTTTGATGAACTAATAGCCCAAAACTTCTTAAAATTCGTGAAAAGTATAAATGTACAGATTCAAGAAACTCAATGATCCCCAAGCAGGATATAGATGAAAAAAAAACCATACTTAGACACATCTTGGTCAAACAGTTGAAATTCAAGTATAAATAGAAAATCTTAGAAGCTGCCAGGAAAAGGTAATATATTCATAGAGGAGAACAGTTTCTTCCTTTTTTTTTTTTTAAGATTTATTTATTTATTTATTTATTTGAGACAGAGACACAAAGATAGCAAGAGAGAGAGCATGAGCAAGGAGGGGAGGGAGAAGCAGACTCCCCACCAAGAAGGGAGCCTAGTATAGGGCTCAATCCCAGGACCCTGAGATCAGGACATGAGTCTAAGAGAGACGCTTAAGGGAGTAGGCCACCCAGGCATCTGTAGGGAGAAAAAATTTTTTAAATGACTATACACCACAGAGAACACGGCATAACATGCTTTAAAAAATTCTGTCAACACTGAATTTTACATGCAGCAAAAATATTCTTCTAGAATGAATATACACTCGAGATATTTTTGGATGAAAGATTAAGAAAATTTATCATCAGCCATCCTACACTACAAGAAATGCTAAAAGGAGGTTCTCCCCAAGATAAGAGGAAAACCCTGGAGGGAAATTTGGATCTTCAGGAATGAACAAGATCGCTTAAGAGAGTAAATATATAGGTAAATACAAAAGACTAATGTACCTCTTAGTTTTTTAAAAATAAAGAGATCTATTTAAAGCAAAACTGACAGTGTTTACTGTAGAGTTTACAACAAATAGTTGGAATTCATATGACAACTCTAGAATAAAGGAAAAGAGTTGGGGGTGAGTAGTTGAAAAAATAGAACTACACAGTTGCAGGGCCCCTGTGTTTTATGTAAAGTGGTACAATAATAACTCTAACTATAATGGAAAGTTAAAGATATGTATTGTAATCACTACGGCAAACTAACAAATAATGCAGAAGAGTATAGCCCAAGTGCCAAGGAATAAATTAAAATGGAATTCTCAAACATGTTAAAATAATTCCAGTGAAGTCAGGAAAGACAGAGCAGAGGAGCAAAAATAAACAGAGGGGGCAAACAGAAAACAAAGAATTAAAGTGGTAAACCTAAGTCAAAACATATGAATATTTATGTGAAGTATTAATGCATATTAATATTCAAGTTCAAAAGTAGAGGTTATCCATACATATCCATATTTTGAAAAACAAGCCCCAACTACATGCTGTCTATAATAGTTGCACTTTAAAAAATTAGAAGAGGATACGTTGAGAGTAATGGCTGGAAAAAGATATACCATGATAGTAGGTAATGTAAGTTTGGAGTGGCTATATTCATATCAGAAAAAAATAGGGGACATTCCAGATGACAAAAGGGTCAGTTCACTAGGAGGACATACTAACCATAACTGTATATGCTAAATAACAGAACTTGGAAATATGACATAGTCTCTATGTGCAATGAGCATACACTCCTACTGGGACATGAAATTTGTGTTTCTAATACAATGGAAGAATAGGAAATTTTAGAAGAATTTGTTTTCCATTTCCTTAGTATTCATATGTGGGACAAAGTAACCACCTTTGTGAAGGTGACAGCAATCACCAGCAGAACACAGGAAGGAAGAGCATGGATAGGACTTGGATCCTAGACCAGGACTAAAAGCAGAGCATAATGGATCTTGTGAGTTGACTTCCTAGTTGCCACTTTCACTTCTAATAGAATTCCACATTTTTTTGTCAGTTGGCACTGACACCACACCTAGATTCCAGATGAGATTTGACCAGTCAGTGAGTTTAATCTCCTCGCCATTACCACAGCAATGGGCTTGGGGTGATTACTGTTTGGTGGTAGCAGGGAGGAATGCTTCTGTTTCCTGCTGTCTGAGGTTAAGGAATTGTGTGCGTCTGATTATTGCCAGTAGCCACTACACTCTAGGATAAAGCCTGGTAAACACAGTGTATGCACTTTAAGTAGTTCCTGGAGCAAAGTAAATGCTCAATGGATTATTTATTGTTGTTTTTGTTGTTGCCGCTGGTGATGGTGGAGGTGGGGTGTGTATGTGTGTGTGTGTTCCTTTCTTTGAAAGGCAGAGAAGAGAGACAAAAAGTCACCAAGTTTTGGTGACATGGTTAAGCCTTTGGGTCAAACCAATCTTGAAATCTTTCCAACTTCTGAAACAGAAGTTTAGGTTTCTTGACATTTGTTTCACCTGGAGCATTCCTAACTGGTACTCAGAGTCAGTATGATTTAATTCTATGTTAACATTTTTAAGGGATGATCCCCAGCATCTCCCTAGTGATTGAATGTATGCCTCGTATAATTGTATATACAAAATGAAATTATAGACTCCATAGGGCAGGTGACTCCCCCTAACTTCCACCATCTTTTATCTTTTGCTAATTGGTACTGCAGTAGGTTCCTACCCAAACTCTGGCTCCGGGCTTGTCCTGTCTCTTCTAATCCATCCTTCATGCAGCTGCCCAAGTTATCTTTAAAACATAAATCTGATCATCTTCTACAGGAACAGACACACACATCCGTGCATTATCTGCTTAAAATTGTTCTGTGGTTCCTGATGGCCTATTGGATTTCATTCAGACTTCTTAGCATAGCTCACATGGAGCTTAGACCTGCCTCGGTGTCCCTTTCCAGTTTCATCTCCTAGGAGCCTCTCCCACAAACTTGATGGTCACTATTCTGAGCATAGGATGTTCTTAAATGTCTTCAAGCCTTTGCATGTATGATTCTCCATGCCTGCAAGGTCTTTCTCTTGCTTTCTGTATTGAGGAATTCTTTGTCTTTGAAGACCCTCAGCTCAAATATCACCTGGTTAAGGGACATTTCTTGATACCCCCTGTCAGAACCATCAGGATATGACTTATTATAGGGATTTGACTTTACATAATTATGGGAGCTAGTTAGTAGGGGAAACAGCCTATGGGAAGTTGTCATGTCTGCCCTCAGAAAAGGCAGTTGGAAAGGCACAATGGGGAACAAGGATGAAATGGAACCTCAATGGGACCTACAAGGATCAAGTGGAACCTGGGTGAGGCCTCCACCTCTAATGCCATAGTTGTCTGCTACAGGAGAAGCTGTTCCTGTTGTATGATGCTCGATATGTACCTGGTCCAGGAGTTAAGGAGACTTAAGGAGGGCAGAGTATGAGCTAGAGTTGCTGTGAGTCTAGCTGCTGCCTGTCCCCAGCCTCAAACAGGTAAACCAGCAGATACTCAGCCACATATGTGAGATGTCACAGAACCCCTTGCCCTGCTCTAACCCTCTGAGTGTAGGAAGAATATGGTTTCTTCCAAATTTCCCATGAAACAGCTCTTGTGCTCCTTGCTAACACAGACCTATAAGGGAAGGGTATTCTGAGAAACTTGGATCCAGTGAAACTGAGCTGACACTGCAAATCCATTATACCCCCATACCTTCTTTTGATAAGAATAATAGCTCTTTCAGCTATGTTTCCACCATCAGGGTATAAATAATTTTGATCAAAGAACATGTCTCGTGTATATTTGTATCTGAAACCTCTAACATGGGGTAGGTACTAACAGTGTTCAAAAGAACAACTAATAAAAAAAATTCTTACAGCAATTTGACTAAAATGCTTGTTTCATTAATATTATTTCTTATATGCCTTTCTTAATGACTGAAAAACTAGTATTTGGCATTTGTTTGTGCAATCACCTGAATAGTATCCCGGAAGAGAGATTTCTTAACATACACATGAGTATTGAATTTCAGAGGCAAATAAGCCTACTTCAGTGGTGAATTTGGTGGGGTCTGCCTCTAAGGATGACAGAGTAAAGCAAAGGAATGTATTGCAGAGCTTTCCAAAGAGGTGGCAAAGGTTGATTATTTTAAGCATTTGGGACTTGGCAACAAGTAGGATGGAACAAACATACTGACTAGACATATGCTATAGAGTATTCCATAAAGCTCTCTCTGTCTATAGTGGTTTACACAGAAAGCTGAACATATGGCTGGCTTTGTTTGGCTTTTTCTCTGGAATCATCTGTCAAGACATGAGCTGCCACCTAATTACTCACTCACATTCTACACTGCATTTTCCATTTTTGGTCTGATTTCTCAAAGCCTTCAAACACTCATTTTTTTAAATTTATTTTTTAAAAAATTTAGTTTATCTGACTTATCCAAGAGTTGTGGGTGTTCCTGGGAGACACTTTTAAAGGGTAAGGGATATGGATTCTGTATCCTGGCTCTTGGACCCTACGTCCTACCAAGATAACATGTATTTTAGAGAGGTGATGATTTGTCACCCTACTAAAGAGAAAGGGGAATGTTGGGAACTATAGGATCAAAAGTTTATGTTTTCTTGAGTACCTTTTTTTTTTTTTTTTTGAGTGTTTGTTCTTAAGGGTGAGGTGAGGTTCAAAAGTACAACCCTTTCCATTGGATCAGATATACAAATGATTCATAATTTTATATTTTCATTTTTACTAACAGCTAGTGGTCACTGCCTAGTAATCTAAAACATGAATAACTAAGGCTTCTTGAAATGTGATATTTATAAGTTAGCACGTTAGGAGAGCTAACTTAAGCATAATAGTTATTCTACTAAAATGTCTTAATTATTTTGAGATGCTTGTATTGGGCATATGACATTGCAGATAGTTGGAATTCTTTTTTTTTAAATTAAATTAAATTTTTTCAATGTTCCAAAATTCATTGTTTATGCACCACACCCAGTGCTCCATTCAATACATGCCCTTCATAATACCCACCACCAGGCTCATCCTACCCCCCAGGCCCCCCCAAAAACCCTCAGTTTGTTTCTCAGAGTCCACAGTCTCTCATGGTTTGTCTCCCCCTCCAACTTCCCCCAAATCACTTCTCTCCATTTCCCAATGTCCTCTGTATTATTCCTTATGCTCCACAAGCAAGTGAAGCCCTATGATAATTGACTATCTCTGCTTGACTTACTTCCCTCAGCATAATCTCCTCCATGTTGATACAACATTTGGGTATTCATCCTTTCTGATGGAGGTGTAATACGCCATTGTATTTATGGACCACATCTTCTTTATCCATTTGTCCATTGAAGGGCATCTTGGTTCTTTCCACAGTTTGTCAACTGTGGCCATTGCTGCTATGAACATTGGGGTACAGATGGCCCTTCTTTTCACTACATCTGTATCTTTGGGGTAAATACCCAGTAGTGCAATTGCAGGGTCATAGGAAAGCTCTATTTTTAATTTCTTAAGGAATCTCCACACTGTTTTCCAAAGTGGCTGCACCAACTTGCATTCCCACCAACAGTGTAAGAGGGTTCCCACTTCCCCACATCCTCTCCAACACTTGTTTATTGTCTTGTTAATTTTGGCCATTCTAACTGGTGTAAGGTGGTATCTCAATGTAGTTTTGATTTGAATCTCCCTGATGGAGAATGATGATGAACATTTTTTCATGTGTCTGATAGCCATTTGTATGTCTTCAGTGGAGAAGTGTCTGTTCATGTCTTCTGCCCATTTTTTGACGTGATTATCTGTTTTGTGAGTGTTGAGTTTAGAATTCTTGAAAGAGTACATCATTATCAACACAGAATGAGTCTTGCTTTGGGGTGATTGTGGTTTTTCATTGCTGTTCTAGTATTAACCACCTTGTATCTGCAGCTTTTACTTCTTTTGAAACTTTATTTTTGTGTGTGGAATGCTGTATAGTTAGCTTCTTGGTTTCAGTTTAGCTCCTCTCCAACTCTTGCAGTTACCTGTTCTTTCTCCACCAAAAAGTAGGGAGTAGGTGGTGTCTATAGCTCACATGATTTTTTACGTGGCTTAAAAAGGCTCCATGCATGGTATGTATATACAATGGAATATTATTCAGCCATAAAAAGAACAAAATCTTGCCAGTTGAAATGACATGGATGGAGCTATCAAGTATCATGCTAAGCAAAGTAAGTCTGTCAGAGAAAGACAGATACCAGATGATTGCACAGTTATGCGAAATTTAAGAAATAAAACACATGAGCAAAGTTTTTTTAAAAAAAGAGGGAGAAACCAAGAAACAGCCTATTAACTATAGAGAATAAACTGATGGTTATCAGAGGGGAGGTGAGTGGGGGAATGGGTGGAAGAGGGGGTAGGGATTAAAAAGTACACTTATCATGATTAAAAAAGCAATAAAAATGAAAAAGGAAGGCCCTGCTCAAATAAGTTAGCTGTCCACTGGTATAGACAGATTACAGCATCACAGAATAATCAGAGGATAGACAGCCAGAAACTTGGCACTGTTGGGTGTCAGTTTATTTTCATGGTAATCATCTGTGTGATGTCTTTTCATCTAGTAATTATTTTTAGACTCAACATTGGTAATAAAATCATTTTCCCCGTGAGGCAGCATTCAGTGTCCACACTTATGCTCTGGGGGAAGCAGGGAACTGGCCTTCAGCATCTTGTCTCACACCAGAAGACAGAGCTGAATGAATGGTCTGGAGTAATAAATGCTCCGTCACACCTTGCTGCTTAAATATTTTATAACTTTTAAGCTCTATTAAAGGAAGTGATGTCAAGAGTATTAGTGGAGATAGCTCCTAGCGGTGGCTTTTTATTAAGAAAGATGACACTAATCATCCATTGATGATAGAGTGAGAGAAGATATTACCCTGCTCAACAGGGGCTTATTATCTCGGTCCCTGGAAAGGTTGGCTGTTGTTAGAAACAGATGGACAAAAGAGGACAGGAGAATTGACAGGCGTGACTCAACCAAAATGTTCCTGCCTGGGTTTTCTTAGGGAGAGATGCTGATGCAGGGAATAAACTGTGACTAGTACAGTTTTTATTTTAGTAAATGCCAATCTTGCTATGTCTGAAGAAGACTGGCTACTCACAGAACAGAGTGTATTCTGTACCCCCTTTCACTAACTATCTTATATGCTGGTGGAGGGCGAGAATCCATCTTCCTACTCCTTGAGTCTTCAGGACCACATTCCATGCCTTGTATCTGACCCGTGTGGACTAACTTAGCCTCTAGAACAGGGAGGCACAGCACCCAGGGCCAATAAAACTTTCAAAGGTCCATGAAAATGTCTTGATTTCTTTTAAATCAGAAGAAGAATAATGAATTTTGGACCAAAGAGTATGTTTTCATATATAATATGAATATATTCATCTTTGTAACAATGTGGTTGTTAAATACAATTTCTAATAATTTTTTTATGGATGAGTGGACCCACAGAGGTAGAACTGCCGGGGTCCTTACAGAAGTCACATGCAGTCATAAGTGGGCACGCCATACATGCTTACCGAGTAATTGAAAAATAATGATTGAATGCTTCATTGTGTTACTCTGAGGGCTTGATCATGTTCACACTGTCCTTCAAGAAATGTCCTGTAGCAGCCAAGAGTACTGGTGGTGAGCCAGGAGGCCTGAGGTCACCTCTGTCATGTCTACTTTTGTAACACTGGGAAAGTCACTTAGTCTCATAGACTCTGTTTTCTCACCTCTAGAAAGAAGACATTGAACTCAATTCCTAGGATCTTTCTGGTTTAGAAATTCTGTCATGTTAATCTAGAATAGACAGCAAGAGGCTGAAGTTCCATCTAAAAATGTTTAGACAGATGATAGAAGTAATGTTTCTTATTTTGTGAGCTCAGAGTAGGTGATCAATAATCACTTGTTGAATAAAGGACTCCGATGATGCTAGATTCCTGCAAAAACATGTGCTCTCTCAGTCTCTCCCCACAAGGTGGACGTTCGGTCATCTAGGAAGAAAGGGGCAAACAGACCATGGAGCCTCTGGTACTCCTTTCCTGACCTGTGATTCATTCTTGTTAAGAAAATTTGAGCTCCTTCTTTAAAAAAAAAAAAAAAAAAAAGGGCACCTTGGTGGCTCAGTGGGTTAAGCCTCTGCCTTTGGCTCAGGTCATGATCTCAGGGTCCTGGGATCGAGTCCCACATCAGGCTCTCTGCTCAGCGGAGAACCTACTTCCCCTCTCTCTCTGCCTGCCTCTCTACCTACTTGTGATCTCTCTCTGTCAAATAAATAAATAAAATCTTTTAAAAAAAAAAAAAGAAAATTTAAGCTCTTATTTCCTAGACAGGCTTAAAGATGTATGTAAACTGATAACCTATCATTGGGTTCAAAATTAACTTATAACAGGATTGGCTGTCCAAGAGCCCGTGGATTCAGGTGACCTCCCACAGTGACAATATCCAAGGTAGAGGTGTTCATCTGCTCAGCTCACTCTTCCTTTGCCCACATAGTGCTTGAAATCTGAGCCCCAGGGAGCTTTCTCCTACTGGAAGTTGTGGCCTAGATAGAACCGATCCTCCAGCTTCTTTTTTCAGAATCCTGGAAGGAAGACAGACATAGTAAGTGAGAGGAGCTCCCCCTCCCCCAAACAGTTCCCTAAACCACTTTCGCCACCCACTGAGAGTATAGAAGATGATTGCTAATAGAAACTCAGATATCCTTTTGTCCAGATTCCTGAAAATTAATCATAACCCTAACGACAGATGTGAGTTTTAAAATTATTATGGTGATAATAACTAGCATTGATAAGTGTGTGGAACTGAGATGGACATTGACCATGCTAAGTCCATAAAAACCCCCCCAAAAAAACCCACCAACCATGAAAGAGAGCTACATTACAACATTGTTCTAAAGTTGCCTTAGAAGAAAGTAACAGGGTTAGACCTTCTTCAGAAAATGTACTGCAAAGAGTGATGACCCATGTGGGCTCAGTCCTAAAGCATGCTGGGAATTGTAAGGGGGGCAGACAGAGGAGTAAACCTGGAATAGGGTGACCTGGGACCAAGGACATGCTAGAGGTTGTTGTTGTTTTTTTCATGTAGGGTTGCCGGATCATTTCAGCAATTTTGAAGTTATACTCTCTCACGCTATGAAAGCCATCATTTGTGTGAGAGGAATTCTAGGACATGTACGAATTTACGTAATGCACACAGTGGAGAAGTAACTGTATTCTGTTTTACACTGTGAGGGCAGAGCTGAGGCTCAGACTTCTGCATAGGACTTCTCTCCGCTTACTTGTAAGAATGCCTATGATCTTGCCTTCTAGTTTGCTATTAGATCTGTTTGACAAGAGCAGATAAAGATGGAAGTTGGTCCACTGGGGAGGGAGCTGCATAGTTCCAAATTCTAAATCTTCGTTGCTTACATAGAGGAGATTCAGAAAATGCTGGAAGTAACTTTCTTCTCAATCTCAAGGGTGTTTTACATGGAAAATGAATTATCTCCCTTTTCCAGAGCACACAGAGGGCAACTCATAAATGATGTGTCTGTTTTTCTTTCATGGCTCTAATTCTTGTTTTTAGTTTGAGCTTTTTTTTTTTAACACCTCTTAACGTGGTATAATACTATAAAGTGTTTTTTTGCTATCATCTGTTACCAGATAATGTTTTTAATTATGTGATTGATCCTAAAAAGTATAAAGCCAAATTGGATATTAATGACAAGAAGCTAAACCCTTTTATCCTCAAATGTAAAAATTGTCAAAAATTACTCTTCATCTCTGAGTCTTTGCATCTCTAAACTTGTGATTTTAAACATTTTGCTGTTTCTTTTAAGTCCTACATAGGGTGGCATTCTGACTTCTGTGGTTGTGTTCAGTCAGTATTTTTCATGTTTTCTACTTCATTATCTCCTGTTCTTTAAGATTTTTTACACAATGGGAGGTTCAGCTTTTTATCAGTGATATCTGTCTGACTCTGATCAAAGCAAAGACCCTTGTTTACTGTTTGTGAGTATTATACCGATTTGCAGAGGGAGCATAGTAATAGGAAGCTAGCCATACAATGTGATGGGACCTGAAAACAGATCATGGTTTGAAGCATTACAACGTCAATAACAGCAGAGGGCATACTGGAAAGTTCTATTATAAATGAGAATACCAAATAGATATGATATCTGGGGGCGCCTGGGTGGCTCAGTGGGTTAAAGCCTCTGTCTTCGGCTTGGGTCATGATCCCAGGGTCCTGGGATCAAGCCCCACATTGGGCTCTCTGCTCAGCAGGGAGCCTGCTTCCTCTTTGTCTCTGCCTGCCTCTCTGCCTACTTGTGATCTCTGTCAAATAAAAAAAAAAAAAAGATATGATATCTGAAAAAAATTGAAATATAAAAATACTACCTTCTTACTATTGTCTGGTCCTCCATTGCTCCTTGATCTCTAGTAAATGCCAAGAGTGGGACTGGGGAGGAGCCAGAATTTATTGATCAAGTGCCAGATTCTATACCAGGATTTAGTCTGTGTTCGTGATTATGTCCAGTGCCAGGTGTTTTGTTTTTTTTTTTTAATTACCATTTCCCATAGTGGGAAACTGAAGTTCAGAGATACTAAGTACTTCCTTAAAGTCACATGATTAAGAAGCGAAAGAACTATTTTTTCTAGTCCAATTTATTCAGAAACCTATGTTCTTTTCCCAGTCTCTTGTTGTTGCCTTCAAGAGAGAAATGGGCTGGCAAAATGAATACATTCATTTAATATTGAATGCATTGGCCCCCTGAATATATATATAATATATATATAATATACTATAATAATACTAATATATTATTAATTATTATTATATTAATTATTAATTAATTATAGCAGTATTAATATTATTATATTATTAATTATTATTATATTATAATAATTAATAATATAATAATATTAATACTGCTATAATTTTGTTTTAATATATTATATATCACATACAGTATATTATATAAATAATTATTTTTTAACTGGGTACTAATTTGAGTCAGAAGTCAACCAGGCATGCATCCTATCACTAATGAAATGTCTGTAGTTGTAGGAACAATGTGATACTTGTATACATAACCACAATTCAAGGTAGAATGTGTGTGTGCTCTGAGGTCAGAGCATGGAAAGCCCCTACCTAGGAAGATCAGAAAAGGCTTTAGGAAGAAGGTGACCTTTGAAATAAGCTTTGCAATATGGTTTGGATCTGAACTTGCAGAAATTAAGGAGAGGACATTCCAAGCAAAGGGAATGGTCTGAGAAATAAAAAATAAAACTACGCTTTAGTGGGTAGCTCCAGTGGGTAGCTCTGGCTAGGGCTGTCAGGCTCGGGGTGCTGTAACAAAATATCATCCTCTGGGTGGTTTAAGCAACATTTATTGCTTACAATTCTGAAGGCTGGGAAGCTCAGGGTCATGGTAGTAGCAAATTCTGATCTTGGTGAGACTCTTCCTGGCTTCCCATGTGCTCATGTAGCATTTCCTTAGTGCAAAGACGCAGAGAGGCAGAGAAAGAGAAAGTGAGAGAGAGAAAACTCAGGTATCTCTTCCTCTTCCTATAAGGGCACTAAACCTGTCATGAGAACACCCCCCTCAGGACCCATTTAAACCTAATCACACCTCCTGAAGGTGTGATCACCTTCCTGAAGGCCCTGCCTCCAAATACCATCATATTAACATATGATTAACATAAATATCATCATATTAACATATGATGATAACATATTAACAAATTTTCAGAGGACACAAATTTATAATTTATAACTAGGTAGAAGGAATGGTGCATATGTCATTTCATTTAATTATTTTAAGAACTCTGTTGGATGGTATTGCTGTTTGTTCCATAAGCACAGGATATACAAAATTTTCAGGCTGAACTCAATACTTTTCTCTCCTCCTATCCTGTTCTTTCTCCTCCTGTGTGTCTATCCAGGCAGGTGGTATCACTCATTATCCATTTCTGTTGCACAGGCTTGACTTTTCCTCATAAATCTTGACTCCTCCCCCTCTACCCTTCAGCCTCATAGAGCCCTATTCATTCTACCCTGTAAACATCTCTGGAATCCACCCACTTTCCCGGGTCCTGGCTGCCCCTGTTTTGGTCCAGGCCACGACCATCTCTCATGCACCATTGCAACCACTTTCTACTAGTAGATCTTGTGGCTTCCGGTCTTGCCCTCCTACCCATCCCCATTCAGTCCATTCTTCATACAGCAACCAGAGAGACTACTGTAGCATGCAGATTTGGTCACATTCTTCCCTGATTAAAATTCTGTGAATACTTTTGGATTCTTGAACAAAGCTTAAAGAGCCTTCATGATCTGGCTCTGCTTCCTTCCTCAGCATCATCTTGGGTCATTCTCCCCTCCCACATCCATCCTCCAGTCATGCCAGATTCTTTCAATTCCCTGTTCTGCACCTCCCTTTGACAGCCCCTCCCCACTCACTTGACCAGCACTAAGGTTGAGTCTGCATCTCCCATCCCTCCATTATAACCCAGAGGGTATCAGCTCCTGAACAGCAAAGACCATGTCTGTTTGTTCACCAGTAAATATAATCCAATGAATAAATTAACTTTTTAAAACTGTAGCTCAAAGGGCTTAGATTACTTTATCAAGGTCAAATGGCTGGTTAATGATAGAGCTGGCAATCTGAAAAAAAAATCAGTCTGTCTCTAAATCTAATGCTTTTCTCATAGCATCATGGTGTCTGATAGATGGGTGAGTATGAGGCACAAAATGATTCATTCTTCTGGATCATAGCATGCACATAGAAGTAGGCTAGGAGACAAAATGGGATAAGAAGACTTTAATCATATTGAATATGGCCTGTGCCCTAAATTAAGGAATTAGGATTTTATTCTGTAGGCAATGAGAAGTTAGAGATGGGCAAGAAGGGTCAAGAGCAGAATAATTAGGTTTCTTCATACCTTCCAGAAGTGAAAGAGCAGAGGAACATAAGAATTTGGGATCTTTTTATCAAGATTTTCATCTATAAAATAATACTGCCTATGTTATAAGACTTTTCTGAAAATGAAAATAGAGACTATGTAGAGATGCTGTGTAGCCATACACCTCTTTATAAAGGTTATTGTGTGTCGTCCCTGCCAGGTTGTTAAAGGGGTTGTTGAGCTTCGTAGCTACTTATAGAAGTCTCTGAGTGGGCCCTCTGAGGAGCCATTCCCTAAAGGTGGTGCTGAGACTACAAACAAGGTTTTCAACTACTAGGAAGTTAAAGACCTATTCCAGGAGGAAAGAGAAATCATGGACTGGAGCAGCTGGAAATTGCCCACGTGACAACTGGGGTGGGGGACAGGACAAATAGGAGGTTGACAGAAGATTCCCCACGAGGAGCAGCTGCCCAAAGACACTGCCAGCACTCCCTGTGAGGAAGAGTCACCAAAAAGCAGCAACGGCAGCAGAGTGGAGCCTCATGAAGATAGAGCCAGATTGCCTTGGCCTATGCTGTCTCCTAGCTTTGTGTGAAGAAAGAGGAGAGCTGGATTAAGGGTGCCCAGAACAAGAGCTACCTGTGGGAGCAGCTCCTTGGCCCAGAGATTTGAGTATTTTGCAGGTGGTCATCTGAGGAAAGCCCCCTGAAGGGACTGTTTGCATGTACTTCTCTTTGGACCCACTGTTTGGAAAAAGGAACAGTGGAATATTCAGGGTGGAAGTTATTCTAGAAGCTCTGTTGGTCTGAGTTGAGCCTTGGACTTGAAAGACAACTGTGACCTTCACTTGTTTTTTATCGGCCTGAAGAACTGCGTGCAAACTTAGAGAAAGTAACTTTCAGGAACAGGAGAGCTGTTTGCTGCTCTTGTGTTCCCTAGCCCAACAGTGTGTTCTGGTGAACTAGCCGGAACCCCCAAATGGCTTTCCCTGTGACCAGGCTCTGGACTCTGGGTCTTCCTAGCCTAGTAGTAAGCAGTGAGGTGGGAAGGACTGGAACACGAGTCGAATGTTCTGAGTTCTTTTCCCAGCTCTGCTAAGAATAAACTGACATGAATGATGTCTACAACCGACCGGCTTTCCAGATGGTACTCGGGGTTTTTTCGAGCATCTTGGCAGTGAATCTGACCCGTCATCTAGTCTAACAGGTCCTCTCAAGCAAAAGCGGAACATGTAATTATGACCAAAACGCTTTCACACAGTTTTTCAAAGAATTAAGCTTAAACACATTGTCAAGGAGAAAATGTTGTCTACGGGTGTCACAGGCAAGATTTCCGTCTGCTACCTATGAAAAAAAGATACAAATGGAGCTGATTAAAGATTACCCCATTAGAGAGGATCCCAAACCAACACGGGCTTAAAATGATAAAGTCCTTCAGCCAAATTGAACTTCTTTGCAATATGATAGAGAAAACTGCCCTTTAATTTGGATCTACTTTAAATTATTTAATGAGTCCCCTCTCTCAGTTAATTGGACATTAGGTTTAAGAATGAATCAAAATGCTTCATGTGGCACATAATAGCTAAACAGTGACTGTGGCAAGCAGCAAAACCAGCTGGCATTCTTGAAGGGACGGATCAGCGGTCTGGTCTCAACCTCAGGCCTGGGAAAACCATTAACCAAACAACTCGAGTTTTATTTTTAATTCGATACACTGTGTTTAATGCAAAATGTATGGCATTGCGAGAGGTGGTTTGCTCAATTACGGGGAATGGCTGTAATCCCAGTGGGTTTATCTTGCGGGCTTGGGAGGCTGCTGTTATTTCCTGGTGGGTGTTTAAGGGAGTAGGCAGGAGAATGCAGAGAATCTGGGCAAATGAAGCCGCATGAAGCAGCCCTTTATTAGATTAGAACAGGCCTCTTTATCCCTCAGGCAGGCTGTGAGTGAAGTGCCAAATCAGTCCTTGCCTGCTTTGTAACTATTGGGTCACAGCAGGAATCCAGGAGACAGAATTTAAAAGACCTCTTTTGGAGCTGGTAAAGTTATGGAAATGCCACCCTGAAAAAGAGGGAGAGCATAGGTGTTCTGCCGAAAATCCACCTTTCGATGCTCATAGGGCCATTTACCACATTTTCTTGCCTCATCCAATAAAAAGTTCTTGGGTGCCTACTATGTGCCAAGCAAATGGCTAAGAAAAGGTCCCTGATCTGGAAAAAACACTTGTGGTAGGAGTGATTCCCATCCATATAATTAAGGGATAAAATAAAAATTATCATGTTTAAGATGGGAAGAAATTTCAGTGGGAACATGAAGGACAATGCAACTAAATATTTGGGAACACTGACTTACTGTGGCAAACATACATTTCATGCCTGCAATGTGCCAGGTTCCGTGCTAGGAAACTGTGAAAGGCAAGACAAGAGAAGTCTGTGCCCTTATAGAATTTTCAGTCCAGTAGGCCAGGAAGGATTTTGCAACATGGGTTAAGCCCATCAGGTGAAGAAGGAAGACAGAGAAGGAAAGCGAATGGGCAAAGTCACAGAGACTTGGAAAAGCAAGGAATGCTACGATAATAACAAGAAGGTGTGTGTGTGTGTGTGTGTGTGTGTGTGTGTGTGAGTGAGAGAGAGAGAGAGAGAGAGGAGGGCTCGGTGGGAGAGGGAAAAACAGAGTGAACAGATAGAAAGTTACCTGAGAGGAAGTTTCAGGAAACAAGACAAGAAAAGTCAGGATGTTTGAGGCCAACTTTGAAGATACTTGTATGCCTTGCTGTTAGTTTGGTTTTTGTCCTGTAGGAACTAGAAGCCAATGTAAGATTTAAATGGGGGTAACTTTGGAGCATCTTCCCATTCTAGAACAATTACTCCAGCAGTCAGAGAGAAAGGAGGAAGGGTCTTACATAAGATTGTTGCAACCAGTGGATGGGAGCATCCAAGGAAGCAGTGTTTAACCATTTGGATCGCCCCAGAAAGGTCAGGAAGAGCAGTGACTAAAAACAGGTCACGAGATTTGGCCGCATAATGGTGCCCTGGGTGCAGCTGGGTGGATGGCCCTGGTTTAAAAAAATGATTTACTGGCAGGCGAGTAGAGGCTCTAATCATCCAGAGTGCAGTTGCTTTTTCAAGGTTGTTCTGTCCAGGGAGAGTGGCTTGCTTTGACAGGAAGAAAACCCAAGCCTGACAGGAGTTCTGAGGCCTCCAGGGACTGTGTTGGTCTCTGAGAGTTGTATTCGCAGATACAGTTCTGTGGGCATGAGGTGTGTCCTGTGACTGTGAGACCCAGGCAGACTCCGAGGCAGCCTTTGTTCAACTCAGGATTCTTTCCCCCAGTTTTCCAGCTCCCTTGAGCTTGCAGGGAGTGTCCTGGTTTTAGAGTTTCCAGCATGCCATTTACAAATCATTCCCGTGTCCCCAGTTAATTTCTCATCTTCTGAGGACAAGCCTAGGAACACTCTCCCTGAATTCTCAGGGGGGCGGGGCGGAGGGAGGCGTTGTGAAGTGCTGTACTGGGTCCCTGATAATCCACTGGGAAGTCTGCGAAGGTGGAGTTGGACCCCAGAACCCCATCCTGCGGTTGCCAATTCCCTTTCCCCACCCAGCGATAGAGCCAGCTTGTTTTGCTGACATTTGCCACCCGGCCGGCTCTTTGCTATAATCAATGTTTCTATTCTTTTCCAAAATAAACATGTTGATGGTCATTTGCAAACAGGGAAGTGAAAGTTTTCCATCCCTAGGTGCAGCATATATGTTTTTGAAAACAAAGAATTTAGCAAAGGAATTTAATCTAATCTCTGGTTACTTTTTAATTTGTCTGGGAGCATTAGACTTTAGAAGGCGATTTTTTTCCCCCTCTTTTAGATTCAGTTCAATTTTCCCCCACCCCACCCCCATCCCCTTCTGGCTTTGTTCAGAATTATCAAGCAGAATGGCTTGAAGAGAATAGGACCTTATTGTATCACATTTCGAGAATGAGCCATGAGGAAACAGAAGCCAAGCCTGGAAATGAAAACGTCCTTGTAAATGACCAACAGAAGATAGTTAAAATACACAACTGTGGTTGTGCCAGAAAATTGTCTGCCCTCCCTGAACGAACTGGGGAGTGCTGGTTTGCATTTATACCAGGTTTTAAGAATAATAAATGCCATGCTCCCTGCGCAAATGCAATGTAATTGCATAACCGCTTTGATGATAACCCTCCTTTCTGTATCCATAGAAATGAACAGCTTAATACCCCTGAAAGTCCTGGGTATCATACCTGTTTAATGTAAACAGCGTTTGTTTAGTCTGGGTGATTAATAATTTTATTTCAGAAAGAAATGACTGATGGAGAGTTGTGCAGATGTCATGATCAAAGCTCACTTCCCATTCCCTGGGGGTGACAGAAGTGGCCAGGCTGTTTATGTATCCACTGGGCTACATTCGTACCATTAGCACTTGAGTAAAGCTTAGGTATTACAGTGCTCTCTGCTAAAGAAACCAATTATAGTATCTGCCGGACGGTATATTAAGTGATGCCATTTAATTAAAGCCTAATTTCTCTCTGAATGAACAATATTTTAAATTATTGTACGTTATTTCATTCAATTACTAAAAATCTCTGTCCATTTTTAAATGCAGAAAAAAAATTCATTTGGCACCCTAACTGCCGGGAAGAATAATTGCCATTCTGTGTTGTGTTTGGTGCTCGGTGCCCAGTAACAGTCAATCCAGGACACACATCGGTTCGGGAGCTTTTTTAGTTTTCAAATATTTCAGATTCGTTTCTCAAGCCTCTAGGCAGCAAAGAGCCCTATTCTGCCATTGCCAGTGGGTCCCTCTAAGGACTGCAGGATAATGGAGACCTCTAAAAAGAATATGTTTAGAGGAATAAAGCCATTAAAGAAATACAATTCCCATGCCAGGAGCGGAGCTATGTAACTGACAGGATAGCAATTCATTTTGAATGAATATCTCATAGGGGAATGCAGGAATTAAAATGGACTCGACAATGAACTCCAGAGATAACCTCAATTAGAAAAATCTGCTTGGTAGAAGGAGAGACGAGTTAAGAAGAGGTAACTGTTTAAAAACAGGTAGTACAGAGCCACGAGTGAATGGGTTTTCATTCCTTGTTGTTATTTAGCTCTGGAGCAATGTTGGCACGCATTCGGGTGGCGGACAGAAGGATCCACCTGCCAGATATCAGTGATACACTGCTGCTGCAGCTTTCTAACATCAAGGAATATGATGTGCGGGTATTAGGTGTTCATTGGCTTATTGGGCTATCATTTAAGTCCCAGGGAAGGAAAACAGCAGCAGTGTATCCTAGATATTGTAGGAGTATACTCCAGAACCCACACTGTGGATGGGAAGGTTGGAACTCAACCCTAGGACCTAGCACCATGCCCTGATCACAATAAGGTATCTTTGCAGATCCTAGTGTGTTGATATTAATGGTCGGAAGCCAAGCTGATCTATACACCTTTTGGTCAGTTCTTGATAGTGTGGCCTATTTGAGTTCAGAGGGTTTTTTCTTAAAGGTTTTATTTATTTCTTTGAAAGAGAGAGTGAGAGGGTGAGCGTGCATGAGCAGGGGGAGGCGCAGAGGGAGAGGGAGAAGCAGACTCCTTGCTGAGCAGGGAGCTGGACACCAGGCTTGATCCCAGGACCCAGAGATCACAACCTGAGCCAAAGGCAGTCGCTTAACCGACTGAGCCACCCAGGCGCTCCAAGTTCAGATTTTGACTTGAGGAATGGAGTTGGCCAACTGTTTATAATGGTGGTTATAAAGATGAACAGAGCACAGTGTAGGTTTTTGCAACACACAGGTCATATGATCTTGATCTGTTTGTTCAACTTAGTGGGTTTTGTCCCTCAGTGTTACTTTTTTTAAAGAATTTATTCAAAAAATTTTTTCATGGGTGCGGGGGTATAAATTTATTTTTAAAAAATCTGTGTTACAGATGTATGACATAATTTCATTGATGGGAACGGGGGGAAAATTTACCCAAATAATTTAGGAAATGAGTAGAGAATCTGAGACTAAGAACTAAAGGAACTATACAGAAGCACTGTACTGTAGTGAATAAAGTTGTTTCTCATGGGAGCACAGGTCAACAATTCTGACATCACTATAAATGTTTACTGGGATTGAGCAAATAAACAAATAGATGATGGATAGTGGTAAAAAATAGAAGAGGTGAAATTTGAAAAAATAGAAGTAATTATAACTTGAGCCCTTCCTTTGTGCTGTGCCAAAGACAAAAGAGGAAACGTCTAGCTCTTTCCATATGGTCACATTCTGCTATACTCTTTTTTTGCTTTTGTACTTGATCTTCCCTCCTAATCTACTGAATTAATTTGTACTCCTCCCAAGAGAAAAAAAAACAGGAAAGAAAAAGAAACCTACTATCACCCAAAAGCTTGGTTCTTTTAATGGAGATATATATATATATATATATATAATTTAGCTGAAAATTTGTCAATTGAATTAGGTAGTAATGTATTTCTTGGTTTTCAGCTATAATCGCCCACCCCATTAAAAAAAAAAGTCTTTTTTTTTTTTTTTTTTTTAGAGTAATTCTAAGTTCACAGCAAAATTCATCCCTCACCAGATTGGTAGTTTGTTACAACTGATGAACATACATGGACATCATAGTCACCCAAAGTATAGTGTTTACTTGGGGTTCACTCTTGGTGTTGTACATTCTATGTGTTTGGACGCATAAATAATGACATGGCTCTATCATTATAGTATTATACAGAATGTTTTCACTGCCCTAAAAATCTTCTGAGCTTTTCCTGTTCATCCCTTCCTCCTCCTCCACCCTACCCCCCATCATAACCACTGATCTTTTCACCATTTTCACAGTTTGACCTTTACCAAAATGTCATATATTTGGAATCATACAGTATATAGATTTTTCAGATTGGCTTCTTCCACTTAGTAATGTGCATTTAAGTGCCCTCCATGTCTTTTCATGGTTTGATAGCTCTTTTTTTTTTAGAACTAAAAGTTATTCCATTGTCTAGATATACCACAGTCTATTTACCTATTCTGTGCTGCCTTTTTTTGAAGACAAT
Source organism: Enhydra lutris kenyoni (assembly GCF_002288905.1). Classification (NCBI taxonomy): domain Eukaryota; kingdom Metazoa; phylum Chordata; class Mammalia; order Carnivora; family Mustelidae; genus Enhydra; species Enhydra lutris. The sequence goes on from NW_019154088.1 coordinate 52,533,291, forward strand.
TCTTGGTTTTGTATAATTGTCAACTATTTACATGTAGGGAACATACACAATGTCCAAGGTATTGGGCTTATTATTATGACTATAAAATGGTCCAGTATGACATCAAGTTTAAGGGTGTGGGTTTTAAAATCCCTCACTCATTCACTCATTTAGCAAACATTACTGATCCCTAATGAAAATCAGGATAGAAAGAGATCCTGCCTGAGAATACTCAAATTCAAATTCCCACCCTGCCTTTGCTAATTGATAGCATTGGGCATATTACTTAACTCTCCTCACCTATAATGTGAAGTTAATAATACACCCTCATAGAATTATTATGAAAATTAAAAGAGTAATTTCATTGCTGCTATGAACATTGGAGGGCAGGTGCCCCTTCTTTTCACTATATCTGTATCTTTAGAATAAATATCCAGTAATAAAATTGCTGTGTCGTAGGGTAGTCATAGCAGCAATGTCCACAATAGCCAAACTGTGGAGGGAGCAGAGATGTCCTTCAACAGATGAATGGATAGAAAAAGATATGGTTTGTATGTGTAATGGAATATTACTCAGCCATCAGAAAGGATGAATACCTACCATTTGCATCAACATGGATAGAGATGGAGAATATTATGCTGAGTGAAATAAGTCAGTCAGAGAAAGACAATTATCATATGGTTTCACTCATATGTAGAATATAAGAAACAGTGCAGAGGATCATAGGGGAAGGAGGGAAAATTGAATGGGAAGAAATCAGAGTTGGAGACACACCACAAGAGACTCTTGACTCTGGGAAACAATCTGAGGTCATAGGAGGACAGGTGGGTGGGGGGATGGGGTAACTGGGTAATGGGCATTAAGCAGGGCATGTGATGTGATGAGCACTGGGTGTCATATGCAACTGATAAATCATTAAACACTATATATGCAAGTTATGATGTGCTATATGTGGGCTAATTGAATTAAGATTTTAAAAACTCTCAAAAAAAGAGTAATTTCAGCAATGTCCACAATGGCCAAACTGTGGAAGGAGCTAAGATGCCCTTCAACAGATGAATGGATAAAGGAGATGTGGTGCATATACACAATGGAATATTACTCAGCCATCAAAAAAGATGAATACCCAACTTTTGCATCAACATGGATGGGGCTAGAGGAGATTATGCTGAGTGAAATAAGCCAAGCAGAGAAAGACAGTCATCATATGGCTTCACTTATATGTGGAACATAAAGAATAGCACAGAGGACATTGGGAGAAAGGAGGGAAAAATGAAGTGGGGGAGTCAAAGGGAGAGATGAACCATGAGAGACTATAGACTGCAGGAAACTACCTGAGGGTTTTAGAGGGGAGGGAGTGGGGGGATGGGTTACCCCAGTGATGGGTATTAAGGAGGACTCAGATTGCATGGAACCCTGGGTGTTAATGTGCCAACAATGACTCATGGAACACTATGTTAAAAACTAATATTGTACTGTATGGTGACTAACGTGATATAATTTTAAAAAAGTAATTTCAATATCTGCTATATAATAATATAATACTCAATGAATAGTAAGTACATAATGAAGTTACTGTTTAAATTTTTTTAAAAATTCAGTTAGCCCACGTATAGTACATCAGTTTCAGATGTCATGTTCAATAACTCATCAGTTGCGCTAACAGCCAGTGCTTGTATAATGATGTTACTTTAGAGAAGTAGGTGTCTCTCATCTTCTAAGAGGTATAGTTTGGCTCAGAGGCTGAACATATATCAATACAGTAATAATGACTTGTTAAAAGCGGTACCTACGAACCAGCAAGAATTAATGCCAGCTTGCGTGGGACACTGCAGCACACCTGAACCTCAGCCTACACACATATACACAAGCATCATTTTAAAAATAAGAGTGTTCTTCCTGTCGAGGATACTTCATAGTTGGAAATGGTGGTAGGAGTGCTCTCTGCTCTGGCAGAGTACAGAACCAGACCTGGCATTAGTAGATGTCCTATCAGGTTGAGTTACTTATACAAAGCCGGTTATTTGCCATCGGCCTTTTGGAGACGTGCCCTTAGGCCCTGCTTGGATACTAGCCCATTGCTATTCAGCGGGAAGTGTTTCTGTCTAAAAAACTTATCTCTTGGTTTCAAATTCTCATGTGATAAAGGACTGTCAAATAGATACTCTGTCTTAATGATAAAGGGAACTATAGACATTCATTGTCCTTCTTATGGGTGGGAACAAAAGATAGGGCACGCTTGTTGAGGCTTTTAAGATAGAGAACTGAAGAATAAAATATTCAGAGAACTAAAATGTGGTTCAAAAATAAATTCAATAGAAATTTGGCCAGGTGGGAGAATAAAGTCTTTTTCAAAGGTTTTTACCCCAAGGTGGGGGTAATAAGTAATGAGGACTGTCTGGGGTGGAAAATTATCAAACAATGTTAGGATAATGTGAGAAGCATGTTAGGTGTAAGTCATTTTTACTGTGATCTAACTGAATGAAAAATGGAGGTTCAGTACAGGCTGGGCATGCCCATGGAGATACCGAGGCACACTTGGGGACAGGTAGCTAATGGTACAAAATCATTTCCAGGCACTCATGTAACTGAGAACAATTGATCAGAAAGCCACATCTTGTTATAGGATGTGCGAGAGAAGGGAGCCACCCGTGTGGACTGGATGCCCACCATCAGTGCTGCTTTTATCAGTAGCTCCAGGGTACGAATGAGGGGGCTGAGGGCACCGTCGCTCACTAGCCAGTGAAAGACCCACGGTCTGGGTTTTTTCTCCAAAACTCTATTGTTTTTATCAAAACAATAAATGGCATTGATCTCATCTTCTCCTGCCCCTAGGAAGTTGACTCTACTCATTACCTTCTGTGAACTATTCTTCCCTGACACTGAACGAAGTTTTCAGCTGCTCTTTGAAGATTTCCACCTGTATGTCTCTCTACCAGCACAAACAGGACATCTCAAACAGTTGATTTCCTGCCTCACTTCCCCATCCTGCCCCCAACCTCCCAGGCAGGGGTCCTTCCTCCAACCTTCTTACTTATAATGGCACCATTCTCCAGTCTTCCAGACTAAATCTTCAGAATGACTGTTGACACTTTCTCCCTTAACTCATCCTTCTCTGCCTTCCCCAGCCAGTTCATTTCCAGTGGGCATTTTCTTTTCATGTCCATGGATATCTCAAATCTAGACTTTATAAGCTCGTACTATAAAAACTGTTGCAACAGACTCTAGATGGGCCCTCACCTTCCCATCTTCTCCTGCTTTGACTCATCCATGTACAGTGCAGAATTACTCTTCCTAAACCACTGCTTTGACCTATCTCTTCCCTGCTTATAAACATTCAGTTGGTAAGAACTTTTGGAGCATATTTTAGAAGAGTAAATGAAAAGTAGTTGCCTTGTCCCATATCCCCCAGCCAGCTCGAATCTCCCTGCAGCTGTGGGGGAAGACCAGCAGCTTCCCTCCTCCAGCATCTGCAGCTCACTTCTTTGCATGAGGGGTTTCTCCTGCTCACTCCCTACTGTCCACAAGTAGCCTGGAGTAATCTGGAAGTGCAGGGGAGCTCATGCTGTGGGAGCAACCCTCCACCAGTGGGGGATGGGAGTTGGTAGGCAATGCCCAGTCTCTCTGTCCTCCAGGGGTGTGGTTCTGATGTGTGTTCCACATGATTTCTCAGATTTCCCAGGGGAATTATACCTCAGGTGCCTACAATAGTAACTTATTCACCAGTGCACAAGTTTTTAGCTTTCTCCCTTCTCCTATTTCACGTCCCCACTCCTTAATTCGACTCCCAAGATCACCACCCACATGAACTACTTGTACAGTACTCAGATCTTTGTCTCAGGACCTCTTTTGGGAGAAATCCAAACGAAGACACTAGTTTAGAGGGGACATACTGAGAACCTCCTCAGCCTTGAATGTTCCATTTAGAAGGGGAGGACCATAGGAATTCTGCCTTGACTGTCCTAGAGAGAAGAGGGTAAAAACAGGAAAAAAGATATTTATAAAGATGAGTTTCTTGCTGGCAAAAACTCTAAGTAAAAAAGAAGTCTTTAAAATACCCTTTGCAATACCTTGAGAGCAGCCCCTTTTGGCACTTAGACCTGTCTCCAGAGGTTTAAACCAGATGGGCACACCCTACTGCCCATGGAGAGATGCCCATCCCTCTGGATGAAGGAAGGGGGAAGGGAAGTGCAAGAGGAGGGTTCCTTCTTTGTTCTACGGTGTGATTCAGCCCTTCCTTCATTTTGTGCATTTACCTTATTCAAAGATAAGCTGATGCTCCTTGTTTCACTCAATATTTCAAAAGGCTCTGCTTACAGAAGATAACACGGCACCTTTCTGTATCCTCAGGGAGCTGACCATTTGAAGCCTAATCCTTGAGTGTTGATTCTAGTAAGTTTCTCCAGGGAATGAATTTAATCAGTTTTTATATTCATTGGCCAGATACACAATTTTTGGTGATTTCCTAGATGTTTAAAGGCATTACTCTGGCCATTTGAGGATGTAGGCATCCCATTTTATTTAGTTGGATTTTATCTAATGCCTCTTGTAACTAAAAGTGATGGATGGCATACATTTGTTTCTTTAAAAAAATTTTTTTTTTAATTGGGGCTACTTTGCTTGGACATTTTTCAAGAGAATGTTCTCTGTCTCTTAGGATACCTTGAGATAATAGTGGACATACTTTTGTGTGTCCCAGTTAAGGTTGGGGGTAGATACTATCAAATCCAGAGAAAGACCCTTGTCTAATTACTTAGAGTTCCAGAGAAGGGACTGCTCTTGGAAGGTTCTTGATTAGCCTTGAACTAATCAGACTATGGGCTCTCCTCTGCCCAATTTCAATGTTAGTGGCATTGGATTCAGAAAACTATTGAGTGGCTTGCCCAGTAGACTGCATGTAGATGATCCCCAACAAATAGTAAAACTGGAAATAGATCATAAGATGTAATATATCATAAACATTTTACAACTAACATTAGGAGCAATTTAAAAAGTTATGAGTGAAATAGAAGAAAGAGGACTGTCCCTCCGACTTGAATTTGCTCCTTGAGAGTGTATGTGTATGTGTGTGTGTGTGTGAGTGTGTGGTGGTGTGGTACTTGTGAACACAGGTTCCAGGACTGAGGGAATATATGTGAATCCCCTATCACCCTACTAGACCCTTGTCTGCTTTGAACAGTACAACTACCTAGTGTCTAGTCAGGTTAACTCCCTCAACACTAGGCTTTCGAGTTTGCTGGAGCTGGGTTTAAAGGCTGCTTCTGCCATAGAGTTTGCCTTATCTAGGGCAAGCCACTTCCTGAAACCCATTTTTTTTAGATGTGAAATTAGGACAACACTGTTCCTCAGCCCTAGACTTCCAGAAGGTAGAACCCAAGGCAGAGATGAAAGTGCCGAAGCTTTATTTAAGCACAAACCTAGAGCCACGCTGGTAAAAGGAAGAAGGGAAGTGAGGCAGGCAAGGCAAAGGTGAGAAAATGTGTTGCAGTGTGCAGCTCTGCTGGTCACGACCTGACAAGCTGTTCAACAGGGGTATTCGCCACAGAGTTTACGATCAGAAACCACATCTCAGAGCCATTCGCAGGGAGGAGAGAGGAGGGGAACCTATTTGCTCAGTGCTTTCCTATTTCATGTCTCCTGTTGGTCAAGGTTTACCTCATTGGCCACAGCTTCTCCCCAGCTTCAGGGCTGGATCACGCAGCCTCTTGGTGAGTACTCAGGAATCCAAATCCAGTGCTCTGCAGTGTTGCGGAAGTACAGGGGAATGACAGAAGACAAGGCTCAGCATACATGGTGTGGACTCCCGGCTACTGGGAGTGCAGAGCCAGGGCACCAGCAAAGTACCAGCAGAGGTACAGTCTGAGAGAGGCCTTTGGCAAGAAGCAGGTGGTCGAGAGAATTGGGAAACTGCACAGAGTTTGTGCCCCATCCCTGCTGCTACTTACCTCAGCGAACTTTCATCAGAACTGAGTTGAAGGAAAGTACAGAGCATCACGTCTGCCATCACAGTGAGCACACGGACTCGGAAACAGATGACTTAAGTTGATTATCAGCTTTGCCACTTGTTAATCCATAAACATAGGCAGGTTACTTGCTTGAAGCCTCAGGAGCCTCCCTGTAGAATGAAAGATAACAGTTGTGCTTATTTTATAGTTTTGGTAGGACTACATGCGACACACGGTGCTTAAATACGGTTGCCTCGCGTGTGGTCAGTGGTCAGTAAGTGACAGCTGGGACGATGAGGATAAGTGATGAAGAATCAACAGTGCTTTCATGTAGAACAAAAATGTTCTTCCCTGGATTCCTGTGTTTGAAAGCAATTATTCTATCATGCCAATTGTCTAAATGGTCTAGGAGGAAATCATTGGTATCTGGGAGTTTTCTATTTTAATTTCTGTTCCATTCTTGTTGTGGTTGAATGATACTAAACTTGATTTCAGTTTCTCTCAAAACTTTTGGTTGCTGGAAATGGACCCCGTGCCCAAATACGTCAGCAGCACCTGTTAGTAGAATAGCCCTGCGCACCTGAGTGGCTCAGCTGGTTAAGCATCTGACTCTTGATTTCAACTCAGGTCCTGATCTCAGGGTCTTGAGAGCAAGTCCTGTGCTGGGCTCCATGCTCCGTGCTCCGTGGGGAGTCTGCTTCTCCCTCTCCCTATGCCCCTCCCCACACACTCTCTCTCTCAAATAAATAAATAATTTTAAGGAAAAAAAAAAAAGAATAGCCCTAGACAGACTATCAGGCAGCAAGATCTCTTAATAAATCTTAAGCCTGGTCTGAAGTTTAATGATTTTGAAGGCAGCCGGAGTTGGCCAGTCAACCAAAGACACATCAACTTTATTAATAAGATTTTCTGCAGTCCTTATCTATTTATGCATCAACAGACACCCTAGCAACAGAACCCATCTCAGTGCTGCCGTGCGCATTTTCGGTTTCTGCAGTACTTTTCCAGCACAGGTGTATTTGTGTCCTCAATTGTAGATGAAATAAGTGATTTTCATCACTCAGGTGAAATGTCTTTCCTTACCAAAAGATCACGTTAAATATAATTGACTTTAGACACCTTATGTGTTTTCTTGGGAGAAACTATGCAACAAGTCATTAGAAAACTTGAACATGTGTCCTAAGATCCCTGGAGCGATAGGACAAATTCTAGCAACATAGATGGCATTATGTTCTGCATATTGCCTGCATAGAGCGTATGTGCATATCTGCATAGTGCATAGTCTGCATAGTGAAAGCTACCTCGATTGAGAACAGGAGGCTCGGAGAAGATGCGGAACCAGGTCCTTCTGAAAGGTTGTACACGAAGCCATCCCTTAGCCTGACACAGCCCTGCCCCTCCCCCATGCACCTGTCAGCCTGCGAGCTATCTTCAGTCAGCTCAGGTACCCTAACCGGAGATGCAGCAATAAATAAATACAGACCTCTGAGTTGTTTCCAAGATCTTAGTAATTTATCTGCACCAAGGAGAGTAATTCTGTATCGAGGAAAATAAGTGCTGGAGACTGGGTAAAACTCCGGATTTAGAGCCATTCAGACGTAAGTTAAGATCCTATTATGATACTTAACTACTTTATGAGCCTGAGCAAGCTGCGGAGTCTCTGTGATCTTCAATTTCATTATTTCTAAAACAGGGTTGATGGAGAAAAAGACACTAGTGGTAATTAACCTTTATTAAGCTCTATGGTACCCTGAGAGCTGTACCAAGTGCTTCATGTACATTCTTTCAAGCATCTTCTTAACTCCGAGGCATATGTCACGACAGATAGTGCTCTCTAAGTGGTATTACTGTGATGTCCACTACAAATGCCACGTTACTGTTTTTCCAGGAACAAAACTCATCCCCAGGCCCAGACACAGTTGCTAGGAAGTGATAGATGTTCTCACTTGCTTTCCTGAGGCACCAAAGCCTTTCCCTCTTTGTTCTAAGCTAGATGTATCTGAGATACAGTGATCTAAGGAAATTTGGTTCCATTTCCGTCCTTCTGAGAAGTGTATAGTGCACGTAATTTTGTCTCACGTTATTTAGGAATGTTGATCTGCTCTGTACGCTCCAGGTTTACTTAATGAAAAAAAATCTAGAGCAAGACTTTTTGTATAGAATCAGACTGCCTTAAAACTGAACTAAAATTTTGAAGACATTAACAAAAATAACAGCAATAATACCAAAAATAATCTTCCTGAGCATCCTGGGAAAGTCCCTGACTTTTAGGTATTGAATTTTCTTTGACATTGTCAGGCGATTCAAGCTGTTCAAGCTGTTCTTTATGCAGCAATCGCTCTGTGACACGGGCTCTATTTTATCCAGTGATTTGTTATATTAATGCAGGTTCCTGAGGAACAGCAATTGTGATCAAGACAAAGCAGTCAGCTTCCAGGAAGGTAAAATTTCTACCCCTGAAGACAGTATAATATCCATTACTGCCCTTAGCCATAATTTATTAGTAGTATTTGGGTGTTAGTTTAATTTAACCCATAATGCATTGCTCTCCAAATTACAGCATGCTACCCGTGTCCTAAGCTGTCTTATACAATTAGGCAGGTGGCAGCAACCCTGGGGTGCTAGTTACTGACATGGAGAGGTGTTTTATCACAGGTAGTGTCACGGATTGCATTACACCTAAACTCCCAAACCCATCCTGAGAAACCTCAGAGACACAGAATTACTCATCCTTTCCTGAAGTGGTGTATGTATTTTAGGTAAAAATTGTAACTTTCTACAATCCAACTGTCCGACTCTTAAAATCTAAACTTTAAAACTGTTGAGACTTTTTAAAAATCAGCCACGGTTGCATGTAAGCATGTCTAATGCCTAACTATCTCAATTTGCATGGATGAGTAGATGAGTAAGTAACTTCAGAAACTCTGCGCTGCTTCTGGAATACAGACTGGACGGCACTATTACTTGTCTCCAGTAGGGACTTTGGGGGAGGAGGAGCTCCTTTGCTCCCTGTGGGTAGATTTGACGTTGGGTTGTTGTTTGGAGGTGTTCCCTATTGAGGACTCCCGAGTCTGAAGCCCGTTCCAGAGCCCATTTCAAGGAGACTCTGGAATCTTCTCCTGCATGCAGTTAGGCTAGATAGAAACCAAGGAGCAGATTTGTAGCTAGAATTGCCCAGATGCAGGGGATTCGCTTGTGTGAACTTAAAAGATTTCTTCTAGTTTAGTGAAGTCTCTTTGGAGTGTGATGCCACAACTCTCCAAAAGCCAAGGTCGATAGCTGGAGAGAGCTATGGCTGCGGTGTTTTCAACCAGCCCAGTAAAATGGCAACCCGAAAATTGGCAAACTTAGAGCATATTGGAATCACCTGCTGGGCCTGTTGAACACACTGATGCCCTGGACCCAGCTTGCAGAGAATTTAAGTCAAGAGTTTTCACAGGACCTGAATCATTTATTTGTTGTCACTTTTATTGAAGTATAATTTATAACCAATAAAATAGACTCATTTGAAGTACAAAGGCAATCAGTTTTTTTTTTTTTAAGATTTTATTTATTTGACAGAGAGAGATCACAAGTGGGCAGAGAGGCAAGCAGAGAGAGAGAGAGGAGGAAGCAGGCTCCCTGCAGAGCAGAGAGCCTGATTCGGGACTCGATCCCAGGACCCTGAGATCATGACCTGAGCCAAAGGCAGAGGCTTAACCACTGAGCCACCCAGGTGCCCCAAAGGCAATCAGTTTTGATGAAAGCATACATCTCTGTAGTCACCTGCACAATCAAGGTATAGAACATTTCCATCACCAAAACACATTTTCTCGTGTCCTTTGAACTCAGTACCCCTTCCCACAAACTCCTGGCTCCAGGCGTTCATTGATCTGCTATGTGTTACCATTATTAGTGCCTTTTCTAGAATTTTGTAAAAAATAGAATCATAAGTTACCATGAATAATACATTATTTTGTATCTGGCTTATGTTTTGAGATTCTCCCATTTTGTTGCATATATCATTGATTCATTCCTTTTAATTGGGAATTAGTGTTCCTTTGTGTGGTATACCATGATTATTTATCCACTATTTAGTGGTCATTGTGTTGTTATAGAGTTTTGGCTTATTAAGAATAAGCTGCTCTAATCATCATGTAATAGTTTTTGTGCAGAACTTCTGGGTCATATGATAAGTATATGTTTAAATTTATAAGAAACTGGTAGATCGTTCTCCAAAATGGTTGCACCATTTTAAGATTTCCACGAGCACTGTTTGAGAGCTCCCCAGTTCTTCCACATCCTCACCAACAATTGGTTTTGTCAGTATTTTTCATTTTAGCCACTCTGGTTGGTTACCTGGGACTTTTTAATGAGCTCCTAGATAATTCTGATGCACGCCCAAGTTTAAGAAGCCCACCTCTCACAAAATCAATAACCTCTGACAACCTAAAAACAGCCTGATCCCTGAGTCCCAACCTCACCTCTGAGCCCGCCACTGCTGTCTTAACCCTGTGGTCTTCCCTAAAAATAGGATCTCTACGATTCAGCAGGCAGGTTTCCTGCCTCTCTGCCACTGTTGTCCACTACACACTGTTGCCATGCGCTGTCCTCACACCTGCCAGCTCCATGCCTAGTGACTCTGGAGCTGGACTGTAAGGAATGCGAAAACACTGTGGGGAGGGGATTTCACATGGCAGGCAGTGGGACCAGCAGAATAAAGGTTTGGAGACCCAAAATAGCTTGGCCCGTTTAGGAAACTAGGTAGTTAGGTGTCCTTGGAGGATGGCCCTGAGAGGAGAACTTGCTGAGCAATGGTTATGGAAGGACCAGACCTCAGAGGGTCTTCAGAGTGCGGTCAAGGGCTTGGACTTTTTTTGTAGGAGAGGCTGAAATATAGGGCATTAAGTGCTGTCTTCCATGTTTCAGAAAAATTACCCTCAGTTTGCCTGCAAAATAAATTGGGAGGCAGGAACAGATACAGGAACACTTGTTAGGAGACCAGTGCTGTGCTCCAGATGTGTCCCTAGCACCTGTCCAGTTCTCACTCCTTGTAGGTGCCTTAGGATTATTTTTAAATAAAGGAATGAAAATAATGAGTCTTTCTGTGTCACTCACATCTTGCTTTTGGGGAGTCTTTCCCTCTTCTCCTGCCCCACCAGAGGTGGTAGACTATCTTGAGAGATGTGGGGTTCTGGGTCCTTCCCAAATACAAAGATCGTCCTGCCAAGATAAACACCAACTTAGCCACTCAGTGGGGCATAATAATGTCATCATTATAGTTTTATGACTGTTGCCTTCTAGTCCTCACTCATTTCTCCATCAGCAAGCTGAGGATTTAGTATGAGCTAGACATGAGCTGGGCATTCAGAGATGAGATAACACCATCCCTGCCCTCAAGGACCCTATACTCTCTTCTCTCATCTTCAAGCCTTAGGCTAGGGGTTCACAAAAGATTTCTATAAAAAGGCCAGATAGTAAATATTTTTGGCTGTGGAAGCCATTCATTATGTTGCAACCATTAAATAGCCATAAATAATATTAAACAAATGAGCACGGCTGTGCTTTAATAAAATTTTAATTATGGACACAGAATTAGAATTTCATGAAATTTTTATGTACCATGAAATAGTATTCTTCTTTTGATTTTTTTCCAATCATTTAAAGATATAAAAATTATTCTTAGCTTAGGGCCACACAAAAAAAAAACCAGGTAAGGGGCAGGATTTGGCCCACTGGCCACGGCTTGCCCACCCACACTTTAATCATCTCATAATATATGGCCAAAAACCTCTTTATTTTAATACCAGTTATAGTCACCACTATTTTGTCCTGCTTACCTCCCTAATTTCCTGTCCTTGCTCTTACACACTTGCCTCAGTCCTCCACCCTTGCTATCAGAATAATCTTCCTACAAGGTAATCATGATGGACTGTGTTGTTCCCTGTTCAGAACTGCTCTCCAGCTGCTTCCTGAGCTGTGCTGTGGGGTAGACCTCAGCCTCTGGGGCCTGGGTGTGTCTCTCCCCAAGGAGCCTCTCCTTTTTCCTCACCAACCTCCTTCTTGCCCCTTTCCACCTCCAACATCTCATGCTCCGATCGCTACAGAGTCCCTGCTGCTCTCACCAGCTGTGTTCCTTGGTCTATTGTACTGGTCCACGTTTGGATTCTTTTTTTTTTTTTTTTTTTTAAGATCTTTTTTTTTTGACAGAGAGAGATCAGAAGGGGGCAGAAGGGGGGGGGGGGGGGGGGAGCAGGCTCCCCGCTGAGCAGAGAGCCCAATGCGGATGGAGCTCGATCCCAGGACCTTGAGATGATGACCTGAGCCGAAGGCAGAGGCTTAACCCACTGAGCCACCCAGGTGACCCCCAAGTTTGGATTCTTAATCTCCCATTTGGTTAACTCCTGCTTGCTTGTAAGGTTCAGTCCGATCACCTTCTTTGACCACATGCCCCTAGGCAGCGTTCGGCATGCCTTCTAACACTCGGTGACCTCTGGCAAACTTGGAGCCCCTGAGGGTTATGTCTTGCCCTTTCTCAAGCACGCACTACAGTGTGGAGGGTGTGGCAGACACTGTGGAGACGTTTTAATGAATTCTCCAACATCAAGACCCGTTTTACATACTTCATACAAACGCTGCATGTTGTATGTACACTCCCTTATGTGTTCTTCCTTTTCTTAACCTCAGGAGTGGTTGCCACTATGAAGGTTCAAGTCTGTAAGCGCAGACACAGAGTCTGTGCTCTAAGTACAGACGTTCCCCATGCTTCTACATCAAACCGCACTTGGCGGCTCACGGATTCTCCCCCAGGCCTGTGGGTGATTGCGGTGGGCTTTCATTAGGGTGCCTCAAACCAGCTTGTCTCAGAGGAACACAGGATGCCACTGAGGTCCTGGTAGGGCGCCTTTTGACAGGTGAGGAGACTTCTGAGACAGGAGGCTGCTTGCCCAAGGGTTCAACTGGTAAATGCCAAAACCAAAACAAGGGCTGAGAAATGGGCCTCGATAATACTAGCATTTGAACTTTTGGTGCAGCTTGCAAGGGTAGCGTTCGGTTCTGAATGAGGATTTGCAATTTATGAGCCTGTAGGTGTGGGGCGGGTGGGGGTGTGGGGCGCACCCGAGAGGCTGGGCAGGGGTGACCTTTAGTGCCTCCCATCTTCTAAATAGGATTCCTTATTTGCTGGTCCTCCCGGCCCCTTGCTTGCTTTTTTAGCGTATCAGTCATTCCCTTAAAACAGTGACACTCATTATAGCTGGCAAACAAATGGTCGGGAACTAGGCAACTCCAATTGTTGAGCTCAGCATGTGGGATCATTTAATCAGAGCTCACAGGACTGAGGGGCAGTATTAAAAAAGAAATAGGCACCCTGTCTGGTCCCCAGAATGAACTCTTTTCAGGAAAGAAGAGAGCTTATATTATTTATGGTGGCAGGAGGAAGATAGAGGGTAGTATTTCGATGCAGAGAGGGCGTAGACGGAAGAGCTTGGAACCGAGGATTCTACTTGAACTCTTGTTCCCGATTTCTTTTTTTCAGTTTCATTTTGGAATTATTAAGTAATTACCGTGTAACTCGATTTCCCCACCATGAAACAGAAGCACTGCTTTTTGTGTGTGTTTTTTGTTTTTGTTTTTGTTTTTTTTGTAGCGTTAAGATCTCTTATGATACCGCCCTGGAACCCGGGGCAGTGCCATCCGCATCATCGTGCATTCATCCAAATTGTTGTAGTTCCTGAAAGACCCAAAGAACCTCGTTTTAAGGTACTTTTTGGGGCAGTGCGTTTGCCATTGTGGCGGTTCCACTGGGTACACACATACTTTTTTTTTTTTAAATGCTTAGAAGCCATAAGCACACATTTAAAAAGTAATTCTGTGTTCACCACTATTTGCCTTTTTTTTTTTTTTTTTTTTAAATGGTGTAGGTGGCCTTTTGTTAAATGTGAGATTATGGAGGATGGAGCATCGTGCTGGGTAATAGTTGAAAAATGCATCAAACACTAAGCTAGACAGACGCTGGTGGTGGCAGCAGCCCTTCCTTCATATCATTTCTGACTTCTTTTGGTCACCTGTGGAGGAGGAGTCTTGCAGAGCTAAGTGTGCCTGGGGCAGCCTCCTCCAGCCACCAGCACGGGGCTCGAGCTCGCACGTGGGTGCCACACATTCCCTTTCAGTCTCTCCGGGGGTGTTGCTACAACACAACGTTATTTGGAAAACACCCTATTTGTCTTTGCGACTCTTTCATATTCTTTCCTGAGGAAGGCAAATGGACATTCTTCTCCTGACTGACAGATTTAAAGAAAGAAAAGCATAGTCATGGCAAATAGGATGCAGCTTCCAAGTGACCACATAAAATATGCTTTCCTCAAAACATACAGAGGCATGGGCTCAAACCCAGTACCTCCATTTAATAAAGTTAATTTCACTTAGATGCTACCCAGAAAGCTGTATTTCTAGATTTCATTTATTTGTTTGCAGTTTTCCCTTTCAGTCCTTATTGGCCTCCCGAGTTGTGTTCTTGTGTCAGACAGCTTTGAGAGCCTAGGCACTAGAAGCCACATGTGACCCAGCCCGCCGAGGTGGGTGGTGTGCCGTGGGAAGAGTACAGGAATTATTGGGGATTCCACACACTTCTGTGGTTTATGCAGCCTTCCTGAAGCCTAGACCCTGTATCAGGCCTTTTAGGTGGTGAGGATTTTAATATGCACCGTCTCTCCCATTTCATCTGAATTGAGCTCTCTGGGGTCCAATGTCAGTGGAAGAAACTGGAGTCGTTTGCCCTGGGCAAAACCTTATATCCTGATTGCTGGGCTAGCAGGACCTAGAGGGAGAAGAGGGATAACAGGAGGCCAAGGGTAAGTGGTGAGCAGGCCCATGTTAATCAGAGTATGTTAGCCAAACAGAATCACAGAACCATTATGTCATTTTTTTTTAATCCCCATACAGGCTCATTTTTTTTCCTGATTTTTTTCTGTCATTCTGTCTCTTTAGTTTCTTAATCGCTCTTTCTTTTTTTCCCTTTTCCTCTTTCTTTTGTTTCCCCCCAGAAACAAACAAACAAATGAACAAACATATTCAGAAGACGGGTTTTAAGAACTCTAACCAAGAATAGAGAAACCATACTGAACCACAACTTGGCTTTGGGCCTCACAGAGTCAAGAAACGATCTTTTTGAATATTCTGATCAGGGGCTTTGAAAACAAGATTTAAAACTTGGGCTCAGAAGAGTATGATTAACTTGGAGCGGATGTAGTTCTAGCCACGTAATTTTAGACCTTCTAATTGGCAGTTTAAAAATAGCAGAGTTGCTGCCTCCTCTCCTGCGTTTTCCCTTTGTTTGCCCCTCGCCTGTGTATTGCATTTAAGGAGTCTCGTGTTGCCGGCAGCCTGGGAGCCGTGAGTCCCTGAGTCCTCATCGCCTGCCTCTGGGGTCTGCCTGCCTCTGCCTTGAAATACCACAAGGGTCATAAAAACTTGTGTTTTCTTAGGAATGCTCTCAGCCTCGGACTCACAGGCATAGTCCCCTTCCTTCTCTAATAACCAGGTGCATGAGGGGTCTACTTCGAAGATTAAATCCATTTCTGGGCACCTTAAGCTTCCAGCTGAACTGCAACCTTTGCCTGTCTGGTAATAAGTACCTTTAGGATGTCACCGAGTAAAGGAAAACACTGGTTTCAAATAACCCAATTATTTACCAAATTCTTTCCGTATCCGTGTGAGACGGTGTCCAGAAGCTGAAACACAGGTCTGAGCCACTTAGCTACTGTTTCAGTTGACAGCAAGATAACATATCAGCGCAAGGCAACCCAAGACGCAGCGACCCCTTTCCCTGCGCATTTCCAGGGAGCCCTGAGTCCTGTCCCGTCAGGCACGAAGTTGCGAAGTTGCTCCTCTTTACCTCATTCCAGTGTCTGAGTTTCCCTTCTCGGAGACACTTGCCGTATCACTGAGGAAGGGGTGGTAGGGGTGAGGGTGAAAAAGTGCCCAGAGCAGCAGAGCTGCCTGAGGCAACCCCAGGCCCTTTGTCCCATCCGGAGGGTTTGGTGGGCCCGGTGCTGGGGGATTCCCAGTGGCAACCACATTCCCTGTGGGATGTGGTTTATCAGCCCTGCTTTGAATTTTATTAACACGGAATCTTGCAGTTTCCTAACCAACGAGGCCACAAAAGCATAAACTATATTAAGTCTATAAATCCCAGAGCGCCAAATCCCTGGAACATCCGGGGTCTGTTCTCTAACCCTTGGTGAAGAATCATCTCCCTGTCTGTCTGCGCGGCGGGCCTTCAGGGTGCAGACAGCACTACTTTTCTCAGGGCACCCTTTTCTGCCTGCTCCTTTCCCCAAGGGGTCTTGCAGCCACCTCTCTTTTTCATCTTAAACCCTCTTAGAATGTACCATTTTTAAAAAACAGAAACACAGGGAGAAAAACCCCACAAAGTTGTCGTTTCCTGCCTGGCTGTTTGCAGCAGGGGACGCCTGCCGACATGAGGTTTGTCTTCCATCCCAAGCTCTCAGAAGCCGTTAGGAATAGTGACTGATGTGCGTGTCCCTCTCCCCACCACTCAGTCTTGTCCAGGCTTCCTCCTGTGGTGCCAGTGAGGGGAGTAACTAACTGTTCACCCAAAACTGGAGGCCAGTCCCTCATTCACTTTTCCCAGAAGTCATGGTAAGTATGAGAACCTTGGTGCCCCAGGGAGGGGTGAAGAACAAGGCCACCCCCTCCCCAGGGGCCCTTACGAATCCCAGCCCTTACGAATGTCAGCACCGACTGTCATCCAAGGGCCTTGACAAACACCTCTGGAGGAATGAGGTGACCTGTGCTCTGGGAAGTGGGGAATGCCTTTTCTGAACATGAAGGATGGTGAAAAACACACTTAGATGTTTAATTCTGGTGGAGAAGAAGGAACCCTCATGCACTGTTGGTGGGAATGTAAATTAGTACATTTTAAAGTAGTAGTGCATTCTAACTACATTAGTAGTTCTAAAAATAGAACTACCATATGATCCAGTAATTCCACAACTGGGTATTTTCCCAAAGAAAATGAAAACGTTAATTCAAAAGGATAATAAACACCCCTATGTTTACTGCAGCGTTATTTACAATGGCCAACATATGGAAGCAGCCCAAGGGTCCATTTACAGATGAATGGATAAAGAAGATGTGGTATAGCTGCACAATGAAATATTACTTGGCCATAAAAAAGGTTGAGATCTGGCCACTTGCAACAGCATGGATGGATCTCGAGGGTATAATGCTAAGTAAGAAAAACAAATACCACATGATTTCACTCTTAAGTAGAACTTAGGAAACAAAACAAAGAAAAAAAAAAGAGACAAAATACCAGACTCTTAAATACAGAGAATAGAGAAGAGATGAAATAAAGAGGACTGAGAGGACATGTATCGGGAAGAGCTCTGAGTAACATGTAGAACTCTTGAATCACTACAGTGATACCTGAAACTAATAGGACACTACATGTTAACTATGCTTCAGTTTTTTAAAAAAAGAAAAAATAAAGAACACACTCAAATGGCTCCTAGTGGGGAGAGGCTAGGTGTCACGTAGGTGTCACTCTGGGTCTAATAATAGTACTACCTCGCAGCTGTTCACATTATGGGGATTATTAGTTATTTTATGTATTCACACATATTTGCATATACAGGTACACACATATTACACATATGTATATAATGCATATTATATATGCACAACATGTATGCATGTCTGAAGGCCTATAGGACTGGTGAAAAGGCTTAGGATAGGAGCGGTGTGTCCTGAGAACTATAAAAGTATTTGCTAAATAAATTAACAATGCTTTGAGGTAAGTGCTGCTTGTCTGTCCATCTCAAAGATGCCAAGAGTGGCATAGAGAAGTTGAACAACTCGCCACACTCATGCAGCTTGTCAGAGATGGGATTGGAGCCTAGGCCCCCATACCCTGTAGATACCGTGCTGTGCTGGTACTTGGTAAATATTGGAATGAATGAGTAAAAATACAGGTGAATTGATGACAGATCTACAGAGGGACTTACGCCACACTCCACAGCTGGTTGGAAGAAGAGTTGGTCTAAAACTCTTAACTCCTAAAACTGAAAGTTTATGGGGATGGCAAGGAGCCCATAGATTATATGCCCCTTAATGAGAATCAGTCTGAGGAGACTATTATGTCTCCGACACTTCCTGACATGAGCTGTGCTGAGGGAGAGAATAAGAATACCAGAAAGGAGAGAAAAGGAGAATGTGGGCGTGCAAGGCTGTGTGTGATTAAGGCAGGCGGGGACTGAGAAGCAAAAGTAGGGAGGGACAGCTGGGGATAGGTTTGACTTCAGGGAAAACTTCAAAGTTGGAATTTTCTTTTGCTTAAAGTCAGACCTACTCGGAGAACAGAGAGCAGTTGGCCATGACTGAGGGTGGTGAAATCCTGCGCAGCACGTTCTGAGCCTCCTGGAAGAGGACAGGCTGCAGGAGAAGGGGAGAAGGGCCGTAGGAATCCCAGCCACTTAGAAGTACCCCACACTCCCTTTGCTGTCTCTCACATGATAACTGGTTCTAAAGAAGCAGGGGTAGACAGGGGGACCCACAGACCCACCCAGGGTTTCCTGCACACAACCCACCAAGGGCTTGTACAGAACTTTCTCTGTGGCTCTGACATAGTTAATCAAAGCAACACGTATATGTTAAAAATCATGAGTTAGAAAGGGAAAACTCATTTGAGACCGTGACTCCAAATGCAGTAGTCAATACAGTCATCTAAAAAAGAGTTTATCAGAGCCGTCTGTAAACAGTTCGCTTCAAGCATATGGTATTTGGGTCTCTTCTAGACACAGCTGAATCTGTCCCAGAGACCTACGGCCCCCGGCATATCCTCCCTCGCAGTCTCTCTGGTTCCATCTCAGACGATTAAGAAGTCGAGGTCACTCTGCAAGGCAGGGCCTGTCAATTTCAAACTCCCAGCTGAACTACGAGCGAGGTGGTATGTGTATGTCTCCAGCCAGATTTCACTGCCACAGGAGGTGAGGGAATCAAAGGCAGGGGGATGGTTTTTAAAAAGCCTGGAGAAATTTATGACTCAATTTAAAACCACTTGTAGTTTATCAAAGCAAAGGAAATGGAATCGCAAGCTCCAGGGCAGGAACAGATTTTCTGTAAGCGAGAAAGAGGAGCCTGTCCTTCTACCCAGTCTTCCATGACAGCAAAATCTTTCCCCAAATCCCACACATCTGCCAACAAAGCAGTCTCTTCTTGACATGACCAATGATTGTACAGAATTTATAAGTGTCCAGACTACCTTTAGAAACTTTGGCTAATTGGAGCGGCCGCAAGCTTCTTGCGATGACTCTGTCTGTTCTCAGACTTATTTCACGTAGCATTATGTCCTCAAGTTCCATCGATGTTGTCACAAATGGCAAGATTTACTTTTTTTTTTTTTTAAGATTTTATTTACTTATTTGAGAGAGAGAGAAAGAGAGAGCATGAGAGGGGAGAAGGTCAGAGGAAGAAGCAGACTCCCCACTGAGTTGGGAGCCCAACGCAGAACTCCATCCCAGGACTCTGGGATCATGACCTGAGCCAAAGGCAGTGGCTTAACCAACTGAACACCCAGGTGCCCGATTTCCTTCTTTTTTATGGCTGAATTATATTCCACTGATATGTATACCACATTTACTCTGTCCACTCATCTACCAAAGGACACAGGACATTCAGGTTGTTTCTACATCTTGGCCTCTGTGAATAATACTGCAGTGAACATGGGTGCTCAGATTACACTTGCAGATGCTGATTTCATTTCCTTCAGTGGGATTTCCTTCATTTCCTTCAGAGTGGGATTGCTGGATCTTATCGTCACTCGAATTTTAATTTTTTGAGGGTCTTCAATACTGTTTCCCATAATGGCTGTACCAGATAGGCCTTCTTTAACAGTTCCGCAAGATATGTTATCCGTAGGATGATACATGAATAAAGGAATAAAACCTGAGATTCATAAGCATCCTTCCACACCCATCTTAAGTGTCTCTTACTCCATAAAATTTCTCCCTTCCTCTTTTATCTAAAGAGAGATTACCCTGTCAGTTAGCAATAGCTACTTCCAGGTACCATGCAAAACCTGGTGATTCCTTATCCTGGCTACAAATCATAGTCACCTGGGCAACTATATAGAAAATACAGATTCCCAGGGCTCTGTCCCAGAGCTTCTAATTCAGTAAGTCTGGGATGGTGTTACTAAGCCCTCCAGATAAATCTCACGTGCCACCAGAGACAGAGTCCTCTTTTCTTTGTGGCCCTACGTGGCTCCCCAAAGAGCAGTTAAGGAAGCTCCAGGAGCTTGCTCACACACCTCGCCCTGCCAAACCCTGGAGGGTGGGAACTGTCTTTTCTCTTGGCATTTTGTCTGAGGGCCCAGAGCATAGTAGGTGTCATTATTTATTTTCGACATTGTTGAAATAAATAAAATGTCTAATGCACCTCTATGGAGTGCTTCTGAGAACTCTAGTACAAAGAAGTTTGTCTTCTCTACTGGGCAACCCGTCTTAACTTCGAACTCAGGGACTGTGTGCTGTGAAGTGACCAATAAAGGATTTCTAATGCACTTGGTGGTGAGTCACCTTGATAACCCTGAGATTCTTGAACAGGACTTCTTTGTTTTTTTCTTTTTTAACAAAATAATATATATACAAATAATTGTGATGCCAGTTATCAATGGTGATCATAGAGTTTATTTGGAATAACGCATGTTAAACGCTTAGTGCAGTGCCAGGAACAAAATGATGTAACAAGATATGTTAGGTGGTGCTGCTAATGATATGACAAGTACAATTATAAGAGAAAATCCTCCTTATTAAAAGCAACTTAGAACATATAGAAAAATACACCCTTAGTCTTGCCAGTAGAATCAATAACTTTACAGTATAATTTCTTCTATTTTTTCCCTAGCATCTATGTAACATGTGCTCTTAAAATGTGTAAAGTATATATTGATTAAAGTATGTATTATATGTCTTTGAATGGCCAGTAAATACATGAATAGATGCTCAAATTCACTAATCATTAAGGAAACACAAATCAAAATCCCAATGAGATACCATTTCATACCCATTAGGATGGCTAGTCTCAAAAAACCAGGAAATCACAAGTGTCGGTGAGGATGTGGAGAAATTGGGACCAAAGTACTGCTGGTGAGAATATAAAATCGTATAGCTCTATGGAAAAAAGTAGCTTAGTTCCTCAAAAACTTAAAATGCTCCAGCAATTCCATTTCTGGGTATATACCCAAAAGAATTGAAAGCAGGGTCTTGAAGAGATGTTTGTATGCTGGTATGGGCTGAATCGTGTCCCATCAAAATTCATATGTTGACACTTGAATCCCCAATATTATGAGTGTTTGGAGATGGGCCCTTTGGGAGGTAATAAGAGTTAGATGAGGTCATGAAGGAATTCTCATAATGAGATTAGTGCCCTTATAAGGGACGTTAGAGAGTTTGCCCTCTTTCACTCTCTCTTCCTCTCTTCTTCTCCCTCTCATTCTCCCTTTCTCTCTCTCCTGTCTCCTGTATGAGGACACAGTGAGAAGATGGTCATCTGCAAGCCAGAAGGGCACTTTTATTAGAACCTGTGGGGCATCTAGGTGGCACAGTTGGTTAAACGTCCAACTCTTGCTTTGGACTCAGGTCATGATCTCAGAGTCATGAGATTGAGCCCTGCGTTGGGCTCCAGGTTCAGTGAGGGGTCTGCTTGAGATTCTCTCTCCCTCTGTCCCTATCCCTATCACACACTCTCACTCTCCCTCTCTCTCTCTCTCTCTTTAAATATATAAATAAAATCTTTAAGAACCTGACCAGGTTGGTATCCTGATCTGGGGCTTCCAACATCCAGAACTGTAAGAAAATAAATTTCTCTTGTGTAAGCCACCTACTCTATGGTATTTTGTTAAGGCAACCCAAGCTAATTAAGACATAAATCCATGTTCCTAGCAGCATAAGCAACCCAAGTGCCCGTCGACAGATGAAAGTGGTATATACATACAATGGAATATTATTAAGTCTTTAAAAGGAAAGAAATTCTGACATATGCTATGACATGGCTGAACTTTGAGAACCTTATGCTAAATGAAATAAGCCAGGCACAAAAAGACAAATACTATGTGATTTCATGTATGTGAGGTAATTAGAGTAGTCAAAATCATAGGACAGAAAATAAAATGATAGCTGTCAGAGGCTGAGGGAATGGGGAATGGACAGTTATTGTTTAATGGATACAAAATTGCTTTGGCTATTCAGGGTCTTTTGTGGTTCCATATGAATTTTAGGATTGTTTGTTCCAGCTCTGTGAAAAATGCTGATGGTATTTTGATAGGAATTGCATTAAATGTGTAGAATGCCTTGGGTAGTGTAGACATTTTAACAGTATTTGTTCTTCCAATCCATGAGCATGGAATGTTATTCCATTTCTTTGTGTGATCTTCAGTTTCTTTCATAAGTGTTCTGTAGTTTTCAGAATATAGATCTTTTAGTTCTTCATTTAGATTTATTCCTAAGTATCGTCTTTTTGATGCAATTGCAAATGGGATTGATTCCTTGATTTCTTTTTTGAAGCTTCAACCCAAATAGCCTAAGCAATTCTGAAAAATAAAAACAAAACTGAAGGTATCATGATGCCAAATTTCAAATTATATGAAAAAGCTGTCGTCATTAAGACAGTATGGTACTGGCACAAAAACAGACACATAGATCAACAGCACAGAATAGAAAACCCAGAAATGGACCCTCAATTCTATGGTCAACTAATCTTTGACAAAGCAGGAGAGAATATCCAAGAGAAAAAAGACAGTCTCTTCAACAAATGGTGTTGGGAAATCAGACAGCCACATGCAGAAGAATGAAACTGGACCGCTTGTTTCACTATACTAAAACATAAATTTTAAGTGGATAAAAAACCTTAATGTGAGTGAGACAGGAAACCATCAAAATCATAGAGAACACAGGTAGCAATCTCTTTGACATTGGCCATAGCAACTTCTTATTAGACACATTACCACAGGCAATGGAAACAAAAGCAAAAATGAACTATTGGGACATCATCAAGATAAAAATCTTGTGCATAGCAAAGGAAACAATCAACAAAACTAAAAGGAAACCTATGGAATGGGAGAAGGTATATGCAAATGACAGATCAGATAAAGGGTTAATATCCCAAAATCTACAAAGAACTTAGCGAACTCACCACCTGCAAAACAAATAACCTAGTTGAGAAATAAGCAGATGATGTGAATAGACACTTTTCCAAAAAAGACATTCAGATAGCTAACAGACACATGAAAAGATGCTCAACATCACTTATCATCAGGAAAAGACAAATCAAAACCATGATGAGATGCCACCTCACACCTGTCAGGATGGTTAAAATTAATGACACAAGAAACAATAGGCGTTGGTGAGGAAGCAGAGAAAGGGGAACCCTCTTGCATTGTTGGTGGGAATGCAAACTGGTGTAGCCATTCTGGAAAACAGTATGGAGGTTCCTGAAAAAGTTAAAGACAGAACTACCCTATGGTCAAGCAATTGCATCTCTAGGTATTTATGGAAAGTATACAAAAATGTAGATTCAGAGGGATACATGTACCCCGAGGTTGATAACAGCATTATCAATCATTACCATAGACTGATGAATGGACAAAGAAGATGTGGTGTATGCATGGGCGCGCACTCGCATGCGCTCACATGCAAACACACACACACACACACACACACACACACACACAGGAATATTACTTGGCCATCAAAAAGAATGAAATCTTGCCATTTGCAATGATGTGGATGGAGCTAGAGTATATTATGCTAAGTGAAAAAGAGAAAGACAAATACCATATATGTGGAGTTAAGAAAGAAAACAGATGAACTTGTGGGAAGGGGGAAAAGAAAAAGGAGAAAAGGAAACAAGTTATAAGAGACTCTTAACCACAGAGAACAAACTGAGGACTGATGGAGGGAGGTGGGTTGGGGATGAGCTAGATGGTTGATGGGAAGTAAATAGGACACTTGTGATGAGCCCTGAGTGTTGTATATAAGTGATGAATCACCAAATTCTATTCCAGAAGCCAATATTGCACTGTATGTTAACTACCTAAAATTTAAATAATAATAATAATAATAATAATAAAATGAAAAAATATGAATATAGAAGTTTAGTTTTACAAGGTGAAAAGAGTTCTGGGAGATGAATGGTGGTGATGGCTATGAAGCAATTTGGATGCAGTTAATACCACTAAAAATACTCACTTAAAATTGGTTGGGACCACATGGTTGGCTCAATCATTTAAGCGTCTGCCTTCAGTTCAGTTCATGATCCTGGGGTCTCTGCGATTGAGCCCTGGGTCGGGCTCCCTTCCCAGTGCAAAATCTGCTTCTCTTTCTCCCTCTTCCCCTGCTCATGCTCTCTATCTCTCTCTCAAATAAATAAATAAAATCTTAAAAAGCTTGAGATGGTAAATATTATTTGTATTTTATCACCATCAAAAAATTTAAAAGGTATATATGTTTTTAAACATTTTAAGCTTCTAGTTTCAACACATTAAATATTTTAAACATATATAAATAATGTCACATATTGTTATATACAATCTTATACATAATATAAATAAAAATATATATTTAGAAGTGAGTGTATCTAGCTTTGTATCAAGCAGCCCTGTTCCTTGAGATGGTTCCTTATGCCTCATGCCATTTTACTAGCTTCACTGGTTTGGGGTCCATTGGCCACAGCTCCCCTCCCTTGGTGTAGAGAATCTGCCCCCCACGCTGCAAGGCCAGCCTGAAATGGCAAGTCTGAACTGTTTTCACAGTGATGATAATTGATATGACCAGGAGCTCGAACAGTCTGGTCCTGTCATGGGGCTCTGCTGAGCTGTGGGTCACTATATTGCCAACGAGGGGGACTTTTTTCCCCTCAAGCTGGGACCGTGTTCATTACTGGCCCTCCCTTCTGCTGCCACTTGGAAAAATGACATGTGGCCGTGGCTTTGTTGCCACACGTTAAGCCTCATCTCACAATGGGCACTTGGTCTGGCGCTATCCTGGACATTTGAAAGTGACATTGCCATTTTGTATAAGCTGAGACCCATGAATCATGTTCAGCCAAAGGTAAAAATTTACATTTCCATGATCAGCAAGTTTTAGTACATATAAGAAACTGGCTAGAGATGTTCAGCCCGCATACACAGGTTTTGTTAATGAATCTGGCAGAAGGAGCTGCATTCTTAGGCTAAGTATTAGAACAAAAAGGACCTGTTTTCCTATTTAATGAACTGCTGAGAAATTATTCAAAATGTGACTTAAAAAGCCACTTGCCAGAGAGCTCAGTTCTCTGAGTCATGAATTAGATAATGGGCTTTTATAAACCCACAGAGGGAAACCCTCTGAGGATTTATGTGGGTGAGGAGAGAATGTCTGTCCAGAGCTGCCACCTTCTCCCAAATGCCCCTGCCCAAGGCAGAAGCTCAGAGATCTTGCCTGCAAATGTCAAGGCCAACTGCACCAGCAGCAAGAGCGGGATCGGCCGTGCTCACCCTGAGCACTTGGCTCGGCTTGCAGTCACAGCAGATCTCAGCAGACTGTAGCAGCCCCCCCCCCCACGCTGGCCCCACCAGCAGGGCAGAATGAATGGTCAGGAGCACCGGGAAGGCTACCTCCCCGGCACCATCCCCTTCCCAAGTATGCGGTCCCTGCCCCCAACCCCAACCCTAATTCAGATGATAAGACCTGAGCCTCCCATGAGACTAAGGCTCTAGCTCTTAAGTACATATGGAGGGGTGTTTGAAGATGAGCCCACAGAGCCAAAGTCTGGTCACACAACAGGGACACAGTCCCCTTCAAAAGCAGAGCTCTGAGAGTGAAGGAGGCAGTGACCAGCGAAGAAGGTCTCGGACCGACAGTAGAGCTCCACGATGTCTTCTCATCAAGCCTTCCCTAAAGTCGAGGACACTTGGGAGGACACAGTGCTATACAAAGCATTTTTTTCTTTTTTTTTCCTTCACCCAAATGTTCTCTGGTACAAGGGATACAAACTCTATTTCTATCCCCCCAGGGAACCTTGCCTTGCTTAACTTTGATTACGTCTTAGGCGAGTAGCCTGTTTTGACCTGAGTAGAGCAGATTTGACTCTGCCTTGTGCCCGCTACCCGCTCTGACTGTGTGTGCCCTTGGACCACCAGCTTGGAGGTCTGGCCTGGCTCCCGATAATCACTTGGGCATGAGAACAACCTGGGTGTGACATCTGTCAGCCCAATGATGGCCAAGATAATCTGGCAACACCTACCCTTTCTGATTCCCAAGAGGTTCCAAAACTGATTTTGCCGTCTCATATATGATGAGTGGTCACAGAAGCCACAAAGGGTTTCCTCTATAACCTAAGTTTACATGCCTTTTGAGAGGGAAATAAACACATAAGGTGCAAGAGGGTTTTCCTTAGATCAGAGCCAGAAAGATACAGTGGGTGAGAATGTCCTCAATTAGTACAGCAGACCACCCCAGCACACAAATTAAAAAAAGAACAAAATCCCTTCTAGATAGTACTGGGCCTGGAAATGTCATTATTCTGGGGGTGAAAAGCCCCATGTTTCTAATTCCAAAAGCTCTCTTTCTCTCCAATAACTCCAAAGTTCAATAAAACGTAGACCTCACGTCATTCCTGGGAGCTAGAAAGGCAGATGGATATTAATAAGAGTTTTTGTGGCTCCCGGAGGTGTAGGCAGGAGCTGGTTGGCTGGTTTGGTTAGAACACTGCAGCAAGCCAACCAAGTTCACACAATCAGATGGCCCCAACCTGCATTCTTCCCATTTGTGGCATGGTACTTGGTATGGTACTTGTTTGGTGTATGGTCTCACTGATAGATGAGTGTATGTTTGTCATTCCTCTTTTTTTTTTTTTTTTAAGATTTATTTATTTACTTTAGAGAGAGAGAGCATAGTAGGGAGGAGCAGACAGAAGGGGAGAGAGAGTCTTAAGCAGAGTTCATGCTGAGCAAAGAGCTCGACTAGAGGCTTGATCCCAGGATCCTGATATCACCACTTGAGCCAAAACCAAGAGTCAGACGCTTAACCCATTGCACCAGCCAGGCGCCCCATGTCATTCCTCCTTTAATTCAGTAAGTCTGTACTGAATACAGTGCCTAGCACTATAGGCATATATGCCTATATAGGCATATAGGCATAGGTGGTTCAAGATGCAAAAAATTAAGAGCAAGTTTATAAACTAGTTGAGAATTGCCTCAAATTTATCTTTTTCCTCCTCATTGGAAGGCTCTGGCAGCTAACTTTAGCCAGAAAACTCAGCGCCAGGTTTCTCAGCCATTGTAATTCAAGTCCCAAGGTAGAAGCACTTCCACACCCTCCAGTCATTGTAATCTGGGGAGCACCTGGCAGTTGCACGCCCCAGATCAAAGCTACGTCCTCCCCCCCAACCAGCTCTGTCTCCATAATTATGCTATTATTGCATTTGTTTCTTGATGTATACCTGAGGTTCCCTGCTGGGGGTGAAGGGTTTTGTTATTGTTGTTGCTGCTGCTATTGTTGTTGTAATGTTATACCACTTGTCCGAGTCCACCTAGCTTTTGCCAGTACCTATTCTTGCGGGAAGAACACCCATCTCTCAGTAACCACTGTTGCTCTACACTGTTGTGTGGAGCCCTGTCCCACACCTGAGACTTGGACATGGTCATCTCTTGACCTGCATACTGTTGGTTGTCTTATGCAGCTTACCACATCAGGAGCACATGGCTATTGATGCTATTTGGTCAAGGCTAAGGGCACCATTTCCTTTGGATGACTGGCCAACGATCCTTCTTGATCCATCCTTGCTTCTACCTTGTCCTGGCCTCCTCTATCTGCCTGGCTCCCATTGAAGTCCCTGTTTGAACTGGAGCTGAAACTCCAGAGACAGGAAAACCTGTGATAGACAAACTCTACTGGGTGGTAGAGTTTCTATGCTAGTTGCCTGTACCATTCCTTTCACATGGAAATAGCATCCAGGGTCATGATCTCTCAAAGCACTTCCTAAATCCGCGCAGTTTCACTCTCTACCTTGTTATCCCCAAATCATTTAAACCCAACTCTTCTGTATTGGGTTTAAGCAAAGAATTATGAAGTCCCCATTGCTGCACAGCCTCAGTCCTCTCAATCATGCCTCTGTAGGTTGAAAAGCCTGAAGTCTGGAAAAGACATTAGAAGGCGAGAAACCTGTATAAAAAATAAGTATTAGGGGCACCTGGATGGCTCAGATGGTTAGGCGTCTGCCTTCAGCTCAGGTCATGATGCCAGGGTCCTGGGATCGAGTCCCACATTCGGTTCCCTGCTCAATGGGGAGGCTGCTTCTCCCTCTCTCCCTGACCCTTCCCCCGCTTGTGCTCTCTCTCTCTCTCTCTCTCTCTCTCAAATTAATAAATAAAATCTTTTTTAAAAAGTAAGTATTTAGCTATACTACAGGTTAGTGGTAGAATAGAATCAGCTGTAAAATATAGTAAGATGAGAAGTCTGAGACCTGGACAGCATCCAAAGATGTTGAAGGTAACACATTATTTGTCCTTATTCTCAGGGTTGTTGTATTGCCATGTAGTAATATCTGATACATTTCCTTTCGAAGTATGCTCTTTTCTGGTGATAAAATCCATCCTCTTTCTTTCTCTTTCTTCTCTTATGCTCTGCTCATGCAGTACCCCTGGCTAAAAGACATTGCTAATCAGAACACTTTGTCCCCTAGCTATGGATTCATGCACAGGTGAGCACATGTCTTAAGCCAGAAAAATTAGAGGCAGCCCATTTTGGGATCATAATGCTATCATGAAAGACTGTGGGAACCTTTAACTGCTGGGAGCTGTTTTGTCCACCATACAGAGAAATCTTGCCACCGCAGAGGAGAGCAGGCCTTAAAATGTCAAGAAAGAGATTTCTGATGACCACTTGACCCAAGCCATGTCAGAAGCCGGCAGACCTATGTCCCATGGACTATTTGGTGTCATGAACAAAGAAAGGATTCTTTCGTTAAGTTAGCTTGAATGAAATTTCTCTCATTTTAAATCAAAACATTCCTGACAAGTATCCACCTTATTTGTAGGATGATGAGGCTAGAGTCTGGACACAGTGGACGTTATGGGGAAGCAAGTGGTGGGTTCCGTGTATCCAGCAATCAGAGAACACATTTGCAGTAAGTAACACAGAAGGCGTTTCACAGCAACTAATGGGGTCTAGCTTTAAAAGTATTTCTTCTTTTTCATCGGGAATTTGATATTTGAAAATAAAAGATCTGTTATACTGTAGAGGTCCACATAGTTATGACATATAAACCAGAGTTTTCAAACAGGCTGGCCGAAGTCATTGGAAATCGCTGCATGATCAAGCAAACTTGAGGAAAACCCAACAGCTTTTCAAGCATGGAACTAGAGTGGAATGAATCAAATGACAAATCTCTCTGCCCTTCCACTTTGTCATGAAAATACTAAGTGCTAAACCTTATCATGAAAATGAGTGTGTCATGATACGTAATTTATATTAGGGATGGAATACTTTTCAGGAACCATGAATTGATTCCCTAGAACAGAAAAAGCTAAAGTAACAGTGGTTTGAACAGGACAGGAGCTCATGTCTATCTCAAGTGAAAGACGTCTGAAAGCAAAGAGGCCAGACCTTCTCTGGGGGCTCTCCTAAGTCATCAGAGACCCAGGCACCTCCCAGCTCTCTGCTTGCCCTCCCTCATGCTCTGAGATGGCTTCTCAATCTCCAGCCATCATATCCTTGCCGCAGGCAGCTACATGGATATATGGACAAAGAACATACCCGTCCTTTAAAGAGACTGTTCAGAAGTCCCATGGACCTCCCTGGCCAAAACTCAGTCACATGGTCTCTCTTCTTTCAATTGGGTGGCAATATGCCCAGCTAAAGATCAGGGATTCTATTACTTAGGAAAGGGAGAGAGTGGATCTGGGGAGAGAAGGGGTGCAACAGAGTAGGGTGGGAATTCAGGGATCTTACATCTTTCAAGACTCACAGGTGACCTGTGCTGCTTAAACTTGGTATGTCTGAAAGGAAGCTATTGAATTGTTCGTGATGAAGGATATTTGGGCTCTTTACTTTTTGGAAAACCTTTGTGTCCCAGCTTTCTCTGCTTTGCCTTTTATAAAAATCAGGTCCCCAAAATGCACACACAAAAACTAGATGTTTCCATTACTCATGGATTTTTATTTATTGCGTGAGCTAGGTTACTCATATGTCTGCGGGTGATAGGTTTAAGTCAAGATTTTAATGATAAACATTAAGTATGAGTATATTATTTTCTCTCTTACTATGCATATTTTCTAGTTCTTCCCTCTCTGCCCCACCCCCCAAAAGACTTCAAAGATTCTTCATTTGGTTTAAACATTTGGATGATGGCAGATAAAGGACTAATACCATTTGGAAGAGGTAGACATAAAATTTTTTCTCAGCTATTCATTGTTTATCAACCACGGCCATCACCTCTTTACCCCTCTCCAGCCTTCTAAAATCTACAAGGCACTCTGCAGGGAAAAAAGTCTCTTCATGGCACTGTGTGTGAATTCTGGTAGGTGACTATTTGCCTGGCTGCTGATTGGTGAGAGAAGGATCAAAGCGTTTATGCAGAGACCTCCAGTCAAGATGTCATGATAGGTTTTTGTATGTTAATCATACCTTAGTAAAGTGGCTTTAAAAAATCCAAAGGAATCTAAACAACATGGTAGTCTGATACTCAACATTATCCGCTTAAACAAATACACGGATGTGTTATGTATAAAAAAAATTCTAATATCTCAAATGTATAACAAAGATAAATACAAGAATAAGAAAAACACATAAGCCCAGTTTCAAAAATTGGTAATTTTTTCAGTGCCCCCCCCCCCAAAATTTACCTTAATGTGGTGTTTTTGTTTAAAAGTCTTATACTTAGGGATGCCTGGGTGGCTCAGTGAGTTAAGCGGCTGCTTTTGGCTCGGGTTATGAGCTCAGGGTCCTGAGATCAAGTCCTTCCTGGGGTGGGGGAGGAACCTACTTCTCCCTCTGCCTCCTGCTCTCCCTGCTTGTGCGTTCTTTCTCCCTCTGACAGATAAGTAAAATTTTAAAAAATAAATAAAATAAAAATCTTACATTTATTACTCCATTATACTTTGTAACCAAAAGTTGCATATACATGGAAATTTAACTTTTTAAATTCCCTGTGACCCAGTCCATAAATGACAAAATAGCTTCCAGATTCAAGTTAGTAAGAAATAACAAGCATGTGTTACAAAGTTTGGTGATCAAATTAAAAAGTCAAATGTCATTCGAAGTTTATCTCAGTATGGATAAGGATTTTAAAATTTTTCATGTCATTCAAGTATCAGTGGATAGATATATTTATTGCTAAAATAGGTGAGTGTTCCGCATCAATTCCGTTGCTATTACTGCTCTTGCCGCTGGGAGCTGAGGAATAATATTAGCATGATACAGCCATTATCAACACAGCCTGTGGGGTGAGTCTACTGGATTTTGCATACCAACTCTGTGACTTACTGCTCTGTGAACTTGGATGAATAGTCAACCTCTCTGGGATTCCTTTTTCATTGATAAATTGGCTATCATAGTAAAACCTACCTTACAGGGTTGTTGTGAGTATGGATTGAGTGTGTGTAAAGCACATAAACCCATCCCCGACATTTAACAAATATCTGAAAGTATTTAAGCAAAATGCTAAGTAAACAGATGAAATAGAAAGTTTTGCTATAGCGTAGTTCCAAATTGTGTTCATTCCTCTGAGCTATTTGAAAAAAAAAAAATCACATGATCTATTTTCCAAAATTATTTCTGATAATATATCCGGTGACAATTCCTCCTTCATTTCTGTAAATGGAAAGAATTAGAAATTATCTGACTTGAGGAAGGAGTTGTTACTTAGTCATCTGAATCATTTACCTTTTCAGTGTCTGCGCTAATGTCTCTAACGTTCCTTTGCTTGATGACCTCAAGGTTTTTATTCCCCTGGGCATCATAGTAGAGCTCTACATGGAAAATCAATAGGGGCTCTTTTTCTTTCAGCAGCAAAGGCAGACTATGAAATGAATTATCTGTCTGAAGGCAAGATCCCGAGATTGGTCTCAGATAGGGGCACACAGAAACTCAGTGGGCTTCATGTTGGTAGTGTGTTGGGGATGTCCTGGGACTTCTAGCAGCTACGGCCCTGTTGAAGGTCTCTGATGAGTTGCAGGCCTGGGAGTGATGGCAGCAGCCTGGGGTCCAGTTCCTTCTACCCACAGGGAAGCAGTAGGACTCACCTAGTTACTCAGTGGCCTGGAGAGTTTAGGTGCCAACAGTTAGCCTACAGTTTGGAGTAGGAGGAGCCAAAATGAGAAGACAGTTTTTGCAGAACTGGTAAGATAAGCGTACAAAGGGATCCAGAAGCAGGAATTGCTGAGACTTACCCCCTCAGCTCATCTACTCAAAGGCCCTCAATGCTTTCTCATGAGGGGATTTTTTTCTCATGCTCTTCCTCTTAGCTGTAGGAAACTGGCTTTTGTTTACTAGCAGAAATGCTGCTTGCTCTAGGCTTGGGGGCTCTGCAAACATCTTGACTCACAAGGTGGAGCAGCCTGGCAGTAGGTGAATATAGTAACTTGGGGAGAAGGGTCAGGTGGGCCCGACATTGGACGGTGCCCTCTCAGTGAGGCACCTTGTGAGGCATTTGGGTTTCCACTGTTAGTGCGCACAGAGGCACCAAGACCGGAAGAAAAATCCTGGCTGTGGCCGAGGATTCTTTAGCCTGAACTGAGGGTTGGGTTCGCATCGGAGACATGACTTTCCCTCCTTTACCTATAATATAAATTATGAACCTCCCCTATGTAGTGCTTGGAAATAGGATTTGTACTGTTTTCCTTCACATGATTTTTACCCCTACAAGTGAATGCAGTACAATAGCCAGTGATTTTTTAAATTACCAGTTACTAAAAAATATTCCAGATCACAGCTGGCTAGGAAATGCTCCTGTGCTTTCCCGAGGTGTGGGTGGGTGTGGTGGCGTGCATGCATACTCAGCCTGGGCGGCGAGGGCCCAGCAACACACTACCAGCCGCACCAAACATTGGCGGTGTATCTCATGATCCGAGCTGCTCGTGAGTTATTCCATTTTGCTGCCCTCTTTTTTTGGGGGCGGGGGGGCTCTGGGAGGGAAGAAGTACATGGAGAACCAAGACATTTGTTGAAATTCCATGTGGTTGTGAGAGGCTTTGCGAAGTCCTAGATGCTTTATACAATTTAATAAAGGCATTTTGTACGCAACAGCCAGGGTGTAGAGAACAGGTATTAGAACGGGGAGGGAGCTACAGAGACAGAGCCGAGGAGTAAGCTCTAAGCTCAGGGTTACCTTGAACCGGTCGCAGGCTCGGTCAGTTCGGAGCGCAGCCGGAGGACAGGGTGACGGGAGTAATTGGGCGCTGTTCTCTGAGGGCGCACTGAGGAGTGGGGCCCCGGGCTCTCGGCTCCTCCGGGCCGGAGACTGGGAGGC